>NW_006239010.1:1528619-1549223 GCF_000226075.1 Solanum tuberosum | reverse complement strand
TTTAGCTACGAAAAATTTCATATTTAGCTACAATGTGTTTTGTAGCTTTAAATGCATTTTCTTGTAATAATATATCCAAAAAAAATGAAAAATTCAAGATAAGTATAAGTCAATAAAAGCGACCGTGCTAGAACCACGGGACTCGAGGGGTGCCTAATTCCTTCCCCTCGGTCAATAGAATTCCTTACCCGAATTTCTGGTTCACAGACTAATATAAAGAGTCATTTCCTTTTGATTAGGGATTAAATAAAAAGGTGACTTGGAACACCATAACTCAATTCCAAGTGGCGACTCTGAAATTATAAAATAATTCCTTAATCAATAACGTCACTTTAATTGGAAAAACCCTTACAGCCGTGCGCGAAAAGGGGTGTAACAAGGACTGCAGTAGATATAGATATATACTTAATTGAATGTAAAGAAATAAAGAAGTGAAATCATTAAAAGAATTACAAAATACTTTCTCATCTCTGAACTCAACATAATAAGTGATATATAAAAATACACTTTAACTCTTTTTGGGTGATTCTCTAACCGACAACCATCATTATGAGCTACGTGATGATACAACGTCTCGCCTACGCTGCCAGAATTGTCTAATACATTGTCGGGGTATAGATTACCTCAACTAAGTGGATCCACTAAGCTCTGTCTGAAGGCACTTAAGATTCATCTAAAAAGTATGATCATGTACACATGTTGGCATACATGGTTTATGAGGAATGTGAGTTGTCTGAACTCATCCCCATATTGGTACTTAATACTACTCCCAGTAATATATACTCATGCTCAATGTTTAAGATTTGAGATAATTTGAGATAATTTCTCAAACTATCCTTTTAAAAGAGGTAACTGCTCTTGAAATATCTTTGAACTCATAACTCATTTAAAAGTCAAAGTTTCTCTTTTATCAATGTAAAAATTGATACCTTTGGGAATACTTAGTTCGCTTATACTCAATTCATACTTGAAAACTCTTTCTCAAAAATATATCAAAATCATATTGTGATATGATCATTAATGACTCGGGAAGTCATACTGCATAAACATTAATGGCATAACCAGATACCATACTGCTTAAATATTGATGACATGCTCGATTGTCATACTAATCATGTTTTAGAAACTCTTTCTCAAAACTCATCTTTACTTCTTCAAAAACTCCGTTTAAAACTCAAGTGTTGGCTTTAAAAAGCTTCTTAAGATTTATAACTCAATTCATAGGGTCCATGCGTAATTATGGATATGAACGACTCAAATCAGGGATCTTAATAGCAATATGAAAACCTGGTACTTACAACTCAATGATACTACTCATCTAAAAAATACTCAATTCATAGGGTTCATGCTGAAATATAGACATGAACGAATCAACTCAAGAATCTTAATGTAACATATAGCAATTCAATAATTAGGAATAAATTTTCAAAAAGAATCTGAAACTCATTTCAAACATAATAACATAATCATTAAAGAGTTTTAGTTTGAGGAAAAATTATTCTCTCAATATTTTTATGTTATATGTTATATTAGTTTTTTTTTTTATCATATATAGGTCAATTGACTAAACGATGTTAAACATTATGTCTCTTTAATATACTTTTCGTTTCTTCAATGCCTTATTTGACCTTAGCTCGAACGATGTATTCACACACATATTTTTAAAAAAAAATAATTATACATATAATAATATGGCAGTCATTCACTTTAATAATATAACATAATAATATCACTATCAGTAGATTTTTTAGATTATGATCAATATGATCAATAATTTGCCTTTGTTAGAAGGATGAAAGCCGATGGAAGAAATCAAATAAGAATAATGATATTACAAAGTACAAACTTGTAATGAATAGTAGTACGATGGAATTTCCAAACCCTTTAAACAATATTTCTATATAAACATGTTGAATGAAGGAGTAATCAAACATTGTCATTTGTTCAAATAAATAAGATGAAATCGTCCAAATTCCACCCCACCCCCATTTATACCTGAATCTCAACTACACACTCCAATTTTATGGGTATCCTATTACCTTCTGAACATTTTAAAAGTGAAATATATTCCCCTTAAAAAATTATACCCAGATTCATGTTAAGAAGAGAGATACACTCTTCTGCCACATAATATAATATTATTATTTTTAGTAAAAAAGTTATTATTCTTTGTCTTTATTTTATATTTTCCTTTCTATTTTTCTCTTTTGTTTTTAATCCTCTTTTGACTTTTCTTTGATACTTTTTCTCCATTGATATGAAATTCACAAGCACATTACCTTCTTATTTCTTTCTTCTTCTGTATATTCTTTCTTTATTTTTTATTTTCTTTTTCATAATTTTAGTGAAGTTTCATTCAAGTGATAATGATAATATCGTTGAATCGAAGTTGAGTCGGTCAACCGAAGAATTAGATGACAGGATTGATAAGTTCGGGTGGTCATTTAGTTTTCGAAAAGTGGATGGCATATTGGAGTTGGAGATAATAGGAAAATTCAAAGTGAATTTGTGATTTGAAGTATAAAAATTGTTTTTGCTATTTTTAATCTAGTTGCCATCTCACTATCTACGAAAGGTATATTTTATTGTTTTAGAAGAAATTAATCTATTCGTTTCACTTTTAAATACTTCTTTATCTACTATTACTCAAAATTCATAACAATATGAACTATGATAGTCAGAGGGTTTTTAGATCTGGAAAAGAAAGGTGGAAATGGCGACATGGCAGCGGTAAAATTGGTGGTATGATAATGAAAAATAGAAGTTTATGATTAAAAGAAGGGGAGTCAATTTCTTCCGAAAAAGAGAGAGGAAAAAGATAGCATTAGTGGCAGCTGAACAGTGAAATAAGTTTATGGCATTTTCCGGCGACTTAAATCTGGAGAAGGGTTGAAGAGAAAAAGAAAGAAGATGAAAACAATTAAAAAGAAAAGATAAATAAAATTAAAAGATAACATATTTTTTTAAAAAAAAAATTAGAAACTTAATATGAAAAGGACAAATTATTTGCAAAGTTAAAGTTTTAATAAAAAAAAAGTTGTCTCTTACTCTCTTTGAGAAATTGAAAACACTTTCTTTGCCACCTCAACATATAGGATGACATTAATTCCGTTTTTAAATATAGTTGAAGGAGTTAATAGAATACTCACAAAATATAGGTGTGTAGTTGAAAATTTAGCTATAGAAAAGGGGGGTTTGGTCCATTTTCTCAATAAATAAAAGTCAAACATTTGAAAATAATGTTGAAGAGAAGGGTGTGTATTTAACTGTGTTATGACATGGGAGGTGTACATGCACGTGTGTTGTGTCATTGTAAAATTGCAATTTCATCTACCTTTAATCAAATAAAATAGTTATTGGTGAATAACTCTTGCTTGAATAATAAAAAAATTGCAAAAAGACTTAAGGGACACTCTTAACTTTATCGTAACGATTTTGAACAAACTTTAAATTATTATTTTACGTGTCAACAAGAATATTCTCTCTATTTCAAAATAAGTGAGTGAATTGTTGGGGTATTATATACCTTTTAAAAAATAACTTTTAAGATATTACTTTCCATTTTCTCTTTTTAATTATTGTCAAATTACTCCTTACAGTGACTAAACATTGATTATGATAGCTACTCTCAATACTAACCAAGCAATTAAAGCCTTTTGAACTCATCATATTGCAAATTCAAATGAAGGATAAAAAATGAAGAATTTTTCAAAATTATTCTTGAAAATTGAACAATTAAATTAATTTGAACTATGAAAATTGTCTTATCAATTCACTTATTTTGAAATAGAGGAAATATTAAGAGAAAAAATTTCATTAGATAGTTCGAAAATACATAAACGGAGTACGAATATTTTATTTAATACATGTGCCAGTAGAATGGAATAAGGAAATCAGCTCAATTTGAAACAATTTTTTTACTATTCCTAAAATATATTTATTTTCAAGTCTCAAATTAATATCAAATATTTAAAAACCAGTCGATATCATCTAATCATACTATAATAATTGTTCTAAGGTTTACTTGGACTTCTTCCAATCCGTGCAGCTCACTAAATTCTTTTTATCCCTAGATAATATATTTAGCTATATATATAATATGTGTCATGGCTTCAAACTAATTAACTATACTAATAAAATTAAAATTCCCTTCTAACTCGTTGAGATTATCTCTATTATCTACCTTTTGTTAGGTTTTGAGTTGTTTCGACTTTCTTACCTTATTTGAATTGATTTCGACTTTCTTACCTTATTTGAATTGACAAAGAGCTTACCATAGTTATTATTTTTACTCTTTCCTCAAAACAAAAATATAAATCTTTTATATTTGGGTAACCAATTTCTTGGAGGATTTTTTCTTTGGACTTTTATAAATTAAAGATTTTTCTTTCAGACACAATAACATTCATAACATAATCATTAAAGAGTTTTAGTTTGAGAAAAAAAACTATTCTCTCAATAATTTTTATGTTATCTGTTATATTAGTTTTATCATATATAGGTCAATTAACTAAACGATGTTAAACATTATGTCTCTTTAATATATTTTCGTTTCTTCAATGCCTTAGTTGACCTTAGCTTGAACCATGTATTCACACATAATTTTTTTAAAAAATAAAATAATTATACATATAATAATATGACAGTCATTCAATTTAAAAATATAACATAATAATATCACAATCAGTAGACTTTTTAGATTATGATCAATAATTTGCCTTTGTTAGAAGGGTGAAAGCTAAGTCAATGGAAGAAATCAAATAAGAATAATGATAGTACAAAGTACAAACTTGTAATGAATACTAGTACGATGGAATTTCGACACCCTTTAAACAATATTTCTATATAAACATGTTGAATGAAGGCGTAATTAAACATTGTCAAACATTTGATAATAATCTTGAAGAGAAGGCAATATAATGGCATTCAAGGTGTTCAATTTCATCATTGCTATTGTTTTGATCATGGTGGTTTCTGTGGCTGGCCATGAAGGCCACAACCATGGACCAATGGCGGCTCCGATGGACCCCGGGAGTGCCATCACCAGTTCTTTCCCATCCGCGGTGGCTGGACTTGTTGCTTTGATTTTTTCCTTCATGGTTATCAGGGAAAGGATTTGAGAATATACTTGTGTGTTTCTATTGTGTTTGATGTACTCATGATCATGTTATTTTCCAGCACCAATATGTATCTTGTCTCTTTTGATTTTTCCCTTTTGTTGTCATGATATCCCTATTTCTTTTGTAATAAGTTGGGAAACATTGCGTATAGTCCCACAATTTTAAGGCATATTTTCACATTTACGATCCAATTTTTAGGAATTAGCCGACATTCTTGGGTTTTCATGTGTATTAGCCCATTGATCTGACGCCTTGGAGCACCTAATTTTTTTTCTGAAAATACTTTATGAGGACCTCTGTAATGAGTTGGGGAAACATTGCGTATAGTCCACCATTTTTAAAGACGTATTTTCGTATTTACGAGCCAACTTTTAAAAATTAGCGGACTTTTTTATTTTTTCGTGTGTATTACCCCATGGATCTGGCACCCTGGAGTACTCAAAAGTTTTTTTCTGAAAAAACTTTAGGAGGACCTCTGTAATGAGTTCGGGAAGCATTGTGTATAGTCCCACCATTTTTATTGCGTATAGTCACACCATTTGTATTGCGTATAGTGCCACCATTTGTCAGTAAGCTAACTCTTCGAATAACAACATCAAAACAATGTGCGATTCAGATCAAAACTCTACGAATCTAGACTATTACACTTCCTAATAATAAATAATAGAGACATTGATACTTGCAAAAAGTCCTACATTTAAAATCCAAAACTACAATAAACTATGAAGTGTATACAAAAGCATGCAATAAGTCCTTGACTCTTAATTTGTCTTAGCATCATCATAATGTAAATGACTCCTTGTTTTTTGTGATACTTATTCACTGAGTAGCTCTGCTGAGAGAGAATATTAAGAGGTGTTGCAAAAATGTTGACAACTTTTTTTTTTTTTTTTTTTAAACTAAAAGGCCAAAGGGCCAGATTTTATTAATCAAAATAAAAGCAATGTACATCAAATGATCAGGCCCAAATCAGCAGGCCCAATCAATAAAGGAAGGAAATAAAGAAAAAAATAAACAAACAAATAAAGAGAAATTAGAAAGGAAAAGAATTAAAATCTGGACAGAACTAAAAGTGGAAAGAGGAAAGTGAAGAATTGTCCTCTTCAAAACTTCATCCACATCTCCACCTATCAATCGACCATTTCACCTCTAAATCGTCCGAAAGCTTGTTCTTCAAGAGGCGAAACTGCTCCAATCATAGACGAAAAAACAGGTGAAAAACTAACCTTTCCACTTCGTCTTTTTTCCGTTGATAAGCTTGTTTATTTGTTGTTGTAGTTGACCTCTTGAATCCGTACATTCATTTCGACTTCATCATACCTTAGTGAAGAGGAAAATCCAAGCTCGAGCTTGGAAAAAGCATGTCAAATTCATCAAAACACAGTAAGTGACCCCTATTGCCTCTCCATTTCCAACTCTAACCTCAACAATGTGTAAGAACCA
Source organism: Solanum tuberosum (assembly GCF_000226075.1). Lineage (NCBI taxonomy): Eukaryota > Viridiplantae > Streptophyta > Magnoliopsida > Solanales > Solanaceae > Solanum > Solanum tuberosum. The sequence goes on along the minus strand of NW_006239010.1, from coordinate 1,542,660 downwards.
AAGCTCTCTCCTCCATTACTAAGAACCTGAACTTAGATTCTCAAGATCTAGATTTTGCCCTTTATCTAGCTTCTGATGGGTTGAATCTCTAAGGAGATTAATACCACCATCTAAAAACTAAATTACAGGCCAAAATCTCTAAATTGAGATCTAATATATCATGTACATTTGATACATGTGAAGAAGGATCCTCTTCAAGACAGTAGCAACTTACTAGGATTACTCAACCAAGTCTTGATTTAGCATCAAAAGGACACCCCAAAGCTCTCACCAGGTGCATGATGCTATAACCATATGAAATTTCTTCAGACTTTGTTATTTGCCTTCTAGAGAAGTGACTACTGTTTACTTTCACCTTCCTTTCATATAATTAAGAGTTTGATGATTTCTAGTTAATCTGTGGAACTTCTTCTTATATAAGGAGTGCCAACTTTGTCTAGCTTAATGATTCTTTTGACTTCACTTGGAAGTTCCTGGAATTGATTATATTGAAAGCCACCTGCAAAAATAAAAACCAAGTTAGTAAAAAAATCAGCAAGAGTATTTCCTTCCCAGAGGGAATGTTGTACTCTTGCTGATACAATCCTCATTAGCTCATTGATAGTGTTTACCTCCAAACTCAAACTCCAAGGAATCTCCCACCTCCCTTCTATGATATTAACCATTGCTAGAGAGTCTGTCTCTATCAGTACGTTAGTCAATCTATTCTCTTTACAAAACATCAATCCCTCTCTAATAGCTCTTGCTTCTGCCACTAAATTAGTAGAATCAATCATTTTAACTCCTTTAGCAGCCAGAAAATTCCCATTCTGATCTCTAATGCAAAACGCTGCAGAGCTAGGTCCAGGATTCCCTTTAGAAGCCCCATCCGTGTTACATTTTAGCCAACCAGTAGGAGGAGGGAACCATCTAACAATCTTACTGATGTGATTAGCTTTGTATCCCTCTAGAGATGCTATTAACAATGGCCAATTATTGGAACCGAAGTCCCAATTAAATCTCTCTTTGAGTAATTTCAAAATAGTGTCAGTGATCTCCCATTTAACTTTACCAACTGAATAAGAACCTCCATGAAGGATAGTATTTCTCCTTTTCCATAGAAACCATAGAATCACAATAGGTGCAGCTTGAAATACCACATTTAATCTTGTATTTCCACTTGCACCCCACCATTTTTTCACTGACTGCTTCAGTTGAACAAATGAGCCAGTCAATCCTGCTGCTCTACCAAAATAATTCCATACAATAGATGCAATTTCACCTTTTAGAAATAAATGCTCAATTGTTTCTCTCTCCGGGATAGAACAACATCTGCACAATTGAGAAATATTATGATTCCATGAATGCATGACAACAGCTACAGGAACCTTACCTTGCCAAATTCTCCAAGTAAGAAAGGAGAATTTAAAAGGTAATCCTTTCATCCATAAAAGATTAAAATCATCATTGATATCCTCTCTTTGCCTCAACAATTCCCAAGCGCTTTTAACACTGAATTTTCCAGTGCTAGTTTTAGTCCACCACGGTTTATCACTTTGTCCACTTAGCTTAACATTACACAAATTCAGTGTGACATGATTCACCACATACTCTGGAACATAATTCTTCATAATTTCAAAGTCCCAGCCATCAGTTGTTATAAATTCTTCAATATCTCTCATAGGATGGCATGTTTGACTCTCTAAAGGAAGTAGGTGAAGAGGGCCCAATGTAGACCAATTGTCATACCATATAGTAGAAGTACCCCCCTTTGGTTCCCACCATAAGTGCTGCTCGATAATCTCCCTGTTCTCTAGCATATGTTTCCAGATTTGAGATCCCCCTTTCCATTCAACAAGAGTAGGAATTTGCTTCTTGCAATATTTATTCCAAAGGAAATTGGACCACAAATTATTTTGTGTCCTAAACCTCCACCACAACTTAGCATACATGGCCTGAGAGACATCAAACATAGATCTGAAACCAAGTCCACCTTCCTGCTTTGGAAAACAAACTTTATTCCACGCAGACCAATGCTTGCTCCTTCCTGTTTCCTTGTTACTCCAAAAAAATCTAGCAAAAATCCTATGAAGTTCCTTAATCACACACATAGGAGGGGTTATAGCAGATAAGGTATAAATGGGAGTGCTTTGAAGAACACTAGATAGAAGAACCTCTTTACCGCCATAAGATAGCATCTTTCCTTTCCATGCTTGAATTCTACCTTTCACTCTGTTCAACAATTCTGAATAATGTTCTTTCCTTTTCCTACCATGAGTGATGGGACATCCTAAATATTTCATTGGGAATACTCCCTTCCTCATGCCTGTGCTATGCTCCACTTGTTGAGCGATCCCTGCAGCCACATTTTGATGTAAATAAAAGAAACTCTTTTCTTTATTCACCTTCTGTCCTGATTGCTTCTCATATTCCTGCAAAGTAACCAAAATTTTTTCCAAAGAATATGAATGAGAAGAAGCAAAGATAATGGTGTCATCAGCATAAGAAAGATGATTCAGATTAACACTCCACTTTGGCATCCCATATCCAACATATCGGGGATCATCAAATAGAGAGTTGAGAGCCCTAGTAAGAACCTCTGATGATATAATAAAAAGAGCAGGAGAGAGAGGATCTCCCTGCTTCATTCCCCTTGTAGAATGAAAAAAACCATGAGATTGCCCATTGAGCAAAACTGAGTAATAGTTGTTAGAGATCAGCCTCCAAATTATATCAACCAGAGTATTAGAAAAACCCATCTTCTTTAACACCTTCATCAAGAAAAACCAAGAAACTCTATCATAAGCTTTAGCCATATCCAGCTTAATGACCACATTTGCAGGTTTTCCTCTTTTGGTAATATCTGTAATCACCTCTTGTGTAAGAAGAACATTCTCAATAATGCTCCTTCCTTTGACAAAACCTGATTGATTAGAAGATATCAACTTTGGTAACATGCATTCTAGTCTGTCATGCACAATTCTTGACAGAATCTTGTTTATGAAGTTACTCAGGCTAACAGGTCTCATATCTGAGAAGGTTTGTATGTTATCCTTTTTAGGTATGAGAATCAAATTAGTATGAGTAATAGACTTTGGAAGAGTGTTCCCAACAAAAAAATCTTTCACCATTCTTACAATATCTGACCCAATAATATCCCAGCAGACTTGGTAGAATGTACCAGTGAGTCCATCAGGGCCACTAGCACTATCCCCATTAAGCTTGAAAACTGCACGTTTAACCTCTTCACTATCAGGACTCCCACTCAACAAAATATTATCCTCTGCACTAATCAACTCAGGAATATGAGATAATAAAGAAAAGCTTGTAGCATCTCTTTCTTGCGTGAATTGCTTTTGAAAATGATCTACTGCTTCTGAAGAAATCTCTCCTTCCTCCTCTAGCCAGACACCCTGTGAATTTTGAATTCTATTCACTTTAAGCTTCTGCCTCCTACCTTTCACCAAACTCTGAAAGAATTTGGTATTTCTATCACCATTAACAAACCACTCATATCCAGCTTTTTGTTGCCAATAAACTTCTTCAAAATGTAGATACTTATTATACTCCGCTTTTGCTCTTTGCATGACAGATCTATGCTCACTAGAAGGATCCTCTTCAAATAACTTCTCTTTAATTCTCGCTATTTCCTCTCTAATGATAAGTTGTTGAAAAATGTCACCAAACGTCTCCCTACTCCAGGAAGTTAGGGCAGTCTTAACCTTTTTGATCTTTAGCTTAAAGTTCAAAAATGAATTAGAAGAGCAATCAGTATCCCATTGTTGCCTAATCACATCCTTGAAAGATGCATGTTCTGTCCAAAATTTAAGAAACCTAAATGGTTTCCTAAATCTGATCCTTCTATCTTCACAAGAGAGTACCAAAGGGGCATGATCCGACCCTGTTCTAGGTAAATGATCTACCTCAAAATGAGGAAAGATATTTTGCATTTCAAAATTCAACAAGATTCTATCAAGCCTTTCAAAAATGCAATCACTGCCTGACCTACCATTCCACCAAGTAAATGGACTACCCTTGAAATGCACTTGTGCAAGCTCACATGACTCGATACAAGTTCTGAAATCTTCATGATCAGAATCTACCACCGGAAGACCTCCTATTTTCTCTTCTCCACTTAGCACTACATTAAAATCACCACCAATTAGCCACGGACTACTCATTCCATTGGCTAATGAGTAAATGTCATCCCACAACTCCATCCTCCTAGAAGCATCACACTTAGCATACACTATAGTAGCATATATGTTGCTGTTAAGAGATTGACTTTGTAACAAAATTGTGAGTTGTTGTTGAGAATCACTCACCACTGTCACATCAAACCCATGGTTAGTAAAGATCCATATATTTCCATTGCAATTATGCATTGCCTTAGGCATTTTGAGCCTTCTTCTATATCTATTGATGAATCTAACATGCTGAAAAGGTTCCAATAGAGCCACAAAAGCAAACTTATGATAATTGTGCAACATTTGCACTCTTTGAAATGCTTTTTGTGTCTTTACAGACCTAATATTCCATATAAGAGCTTTAATCATCATCTTGAGTATTGAGAAAACACCTTCCGCTTTGGTTGCACTCTAATTAATTGGGCTGAGTCTCCATTACCCTGGTTTTTACCCTTCCTAGCTGATTTCATTGCTTTAGCAACCCTAGGTGATACATCTGCATCTTTGTATATTTGTGCCTCATTTACTTCTGATTCTATTGCACTGTCAATCAACTTAGCATCTTCTATAGCTTCTGGGTCTGGGTCTGGTTCAACAATCTTATGAGTAAGAATGTCATGCAAAGTTGAATTAGGCGACTCTGTGTACATCAACATAAAACTATCATCTGTTTGCACTGTTGTAGGGACTTCAACTATTGCCATACTGTCATTACTTCTATCCTCTTGCATCTGGTCACTTATAACAATATCATCTCCTTGCTGAATTTCAACTGCCCCTAACCCGTTGCTAAGTTCTTTTTCATTTACCACATCAATCGTCTTGTTAATTTCTTCATTTTTTTTATTGTGGTTTGCAAATGCTGAATTTATCCACTCCTTAGTAGAAATTACTTGTTGTGCACGATTTCCATTGTCTGAAGCGATGTTGCTGCTTCTACTGGTATCACCTAGTTGTTGTTGCTTTGTCATACTACCCTTATTGTTTTCATTTAACCCACTTGTTGCCCGAATAGCTTCATTCACTGTAGAATCATGCATTACTGTTCCAATTCGCACCTTTGTTGCCTTGTCTGCTTCTTGTTCCTCTTTTCTATCACTCTTACCCGCCTTTTTCTCTACTTGCTCACTGTCATTGTTGGGACTTTTTGTACTGTTGGCTTCAACTTCATCATTGTTAAGAATATCAAACATGTTGCTGACAGGAACCTCTACTTGGGTACTAACTGCTTGAGGAAGCCTTCGATCATTTATAATTTTCCAGTTTCCAGGGTCACCCACCACTTTTCCACTGGACAGCACCCTTGCTTTTCCTTTCTGAAATTGTTGATGTTCAGGTCTGCCAGGAAAATGTATTTTCTCCTTCAACTTCCTGTCCTTGTCAATCATCTGTGGTTCAGGATTTAAAATTCTACACTCTTGTTTGTTATGTCCTTGTAATTTACATTCCTCACAATATTTAGGAATGTAGTCATATCTTATGTGAACTGCTTGAGATCTTGTTTCTCCTGTTTTCTCATTCTCAATATCCATGTAAACTTTTTTTGGCAGGTCTGCACGAAGATCCACCAGAACTTTGACTCTGGCACAACTTGGCCGAGTCTTGTTGATAGTGGCCTGATCTAGTTGCAAAGGAATACCTACTGCTGAAGCCAGGGAAAAGAGGGACTCCTTCTCGAAGAATGTTGGTAGTAGATTCGGAAATGAAATCCATGCCATGGATCTCGATGTTTCCTCCTCCACCCTAAACTTAGAATCATAGATTAGAGTCCTCATTAGATATGAATATCCTTCATTGCAAGTTATGTAATATACCCCTTTTGATATTATGTTGATATAGTCCTCCATATATGAGAGACGAATCAGAACATGTCGATTCCGTAACAGGCCAACCATGCACTCCCCCTTAATTCCACACTGAGATGGAATTGCCTTTCTTAAAAACTCTAAATCTGGCCATCCATATGAAAATTTGCCAATGATAGCAAATTCCAGATTCTGTTTGATATTCATTCTTTCCACTTCTGATTCGGTCCATTTGATCCTTGGTATACCTTCAACTATAGTCACTGGTTTTATCAAAACTGGTTCTGTTTTTTTTGTTATTGTATTCGTAGGTCTAATTGTATCAGCATATAGGGTTTTGTGAGGTGAATTTATTTTGCAAACGTCATCGCTCTTCTCAGTTAGTGGGGGAAATTCTGTCAATGTTAGCAATCTAGTCACCGGCAATGACTGGTTGCCAGCCGCCATTGAGATCGAAAAACCAACTTAAAATATGTATCAAAGAAAATTTTAGGAAATTTGATGCAATAATTAATTTACAATTATAATTATTAATAATCTTTTGCATTGGGAAGAAAATAAGTATAATTTTTTTTCACGTTAAATAGCGACGGAATATGATTTGTGTGACTATTACTCTATATAAATAAAAATATAATAAGATAAAAAAGCAAAACAAATTAAGAGAATAAGTTGATAATTAATTATCAATTACATCTTTCAAGAAAGAGTCTCGCATGTTTCTCTTTCCAACTTCTCTATTATTCATCTTTTTTGGCATGATAATTTTTTTTAAAAATAAGCGATATTAAGTTTTAGTCATGTTAGTTCGTTCACTATGACTCATTAAATTTAATGTTTATTAAGATTTTTTAAAATTTAAACGGAGACTTATATACAGGGGCAGAGCCACCTTTTTCAGGGTGTCCAATTGGTCACCCTTCGTCAAAAAATTATACAATATATGCACGTAAAGTTTTGACTTATATTGATATATATGATATTTTGGACACTCTAATATAACGAAGTAACCTGCAGTGGAGATGGCTAGAGCTGTCATAAGCCCACTCGCTGCCTTAGTTCAATTCCCTGCATGCGTAACTTTAACAGAAATGTTCAGTAGCTTGGTGGTAAATAGTGTCATGCTTGTCTTGAGTGACTCAAGTTCGAATCTAACATCCAATAAGGATTTTTTTTTTCAATTAAAACTGAATTATTTCCTTAAATTTTAATACATTTTCCTTTGTGGAATAAAACTTCCTTATATTTTAATACTTTTTTCTTAAATTTTAATACATTTTCCTTTTGGAACAAGGTTTTAATTGAAAAAAAAATCCTTAAATTTTAATATATTTTCCTTGTGGAATAAGATTTCCTTATATTTTAATACATTTTTCCTTTGTGGAATAAGATTTTCTTAAATTTTAATATATTTTCCTTTTGGAATAATGTTTTCTTTCTCTATAAATAGGAGACTCATTTACCCAAATTATATCATAATATTATTAAAAATAGAATCTCTATAAATCATCATTTTCTAAAAAAAAAATTACTATTCAAATTTGGACCCCCTTCATAAAATTTCTGGCTGCGCCACTGCTTATATATCAATAGAATGTATGATCAATTCGAAGAATTATTTTCAAATGCATCTTATTATTATAGAGTACACAGAGATTTATTATCAGCCTTAATTATTACAAATTACAGTTATAAGTTTTATTTTTTTAAAAGTGGTTATCAATTAGTTTTCAAACAAGCATGAAAAAATTAATGATATTTTTTAATCTTTTGAGTTGTTTTGTATCAAATTGGTTCATAACACTTCTGAATCGAATGTCGAATTTCAAAAACTAACGATATTAATATTTCACTGATTAAAAACAAACCTCCACTTCCTTTCATTATAAAAACTTCTTGTAAGCTCGTAATAAACGAAAATAAACTTTTTGTAAGCTATATTACAATTGATTTCATAGATATTTCTCATTTGAAAAGACTGAAATTAATTGTGTCACCAAACTTAGTAGTAATTATTTACTTTAAATGCAAAAGGATCCCCCAAAACGAAATTATTTACTTCATTTTGTCCCCTTAAATTATCTATTGTGATTTTAAAAAGTTGTCTTGATAAATTATTTGTTATTCTTATTTTAAATGTTCAAAACAAAATTAGTTATTTTTTCTCATTTTACTTTTACTACTAATTTCTCTTAAAAATTACAAAACATCTACCTTAATAGAGTAAATATTTAAAGAAAAAATATTATATTTTAACACATAAATAAGGGCAAAATAGACCCCCTCCTCTCCAAAAAAAAAAGTCCTAGTTAATATTTCCTCTATCTCAATATATTTGTTGTGATTTTCTTTTACATGTGTCTTGAAAAATATTAATTAAGAGGTGCTTTTAACTAATTTACCCTTTATTGATATTTAAATAATTGTAACACCATCTCATAATACAATTGAGGTGTTTAATTTGTATAGTGTTCAAAGCAATGTCTACAACGATGAACTATAAAGAAAATAATTAATTTTGTTTTGAACTTCAAAATAATAATTTGAAATAACTATTTTAGAAAGCACGATAGATAATTTGTGATTAAAAAAATATCTTTTAAGAAACATATAAAAGAAAAATACAACAAATAATACGAAGGGAGCATATTAGTGTAGGATAAAATCGTATGCAAAATTAATGTGGATCACAAATGGTATAGACAAAATTATCCCAAATTGAAATTCACGTGAAAATTCATAGAAGGGTCACATGAAGTGTCAAATCTATTCATTAAATGATATAATATATTAATATGTTTCATGGTAAATGACAAATGGAAAACATAATTAATAACACTATAGATCTTGAACACTGTTTTGTTTCTACTGAAGTTATAAAAATAAAATAGAAATAAAATTTGTAAATTGTAGAAATGTAAGAACAATTATTTGCTATTTAGGGTATGAAGTTAAATGATCCAAATTTTGAATCTCATTATTAACAATTTACTATTGTCTCATTGACCTCCTAGACTAACGTGACATATAATTTTTTTTAAAATATCTAAATAATTATTTTATAAATTAAAATGTTCAACTGGTACATGATGATGAATTGAAATGTCTAAATGTTACCATATGTATTAAAATTATTTTCCCTTTAATTTGATATATAACTTTAGTTTAAAAAAGTAAAAGAAAGAAAAAGACAAGTGTCCCAATCTAAATCCAGTCTAGCTTTGCATGTGAATCTATAAACAACGACCAGAAAAAGTTAAAAGTAACGGTTTTGTCCACTTACATCAAACTACAATAATATAATATGACTATATACTAAGATAATTTAAATAATTTATTAGGAGTTATTACATAATAAGATTAATGCGACATTAGTATCGTGTGTCCACGAGACATCGTGAGTAAAAATTAAAATATTTAAGTATCAATTGATATCAAATTAATATATCTAAATTATTATTTTTTTATATTTAATGCTTAATTTGAGTGTCTGTTTATATAGTCGATCAAATTAATTATTATTATTATATCTCCAAATATTCGGATCACCATAGGACTACTTCCTTTATGGCGCCTTTTATTAACTTCCTCAAAATAACCCCTCATTTCTCTCTGTTTTTTCCCTTTCATCTATTATTTTTCTCTTGGTGTATTTTTCCTCTTTAACCACTTTTATCCTTTCTGGGTATTCGGTTTTTTTCTTTTTACCACTTTTTCCTTCATCTATATGTATTTTTTATGATGACCCACTTCTTGTATTTTAATAAAGATTGATTCTTTTTAGGTTTCTTGAATTTCTTTTTGGAATTTTCTAGTTCTGTTATTATCTTCTTGTTGAGTGAAATTAACGTGAAGTGGTAAGGCTTTTTAAATTGTGTGTAAAATTTCTTGTCAAGAACTTGTTTTTGGTTCATGTCAAGAACCTGTTTGATAAAATTCCTGAGTGAAATTGTTTAGATTAGAAAGTATGGGTTTTGATGACAAAAACAAGGAGGGTAAAGAGGAATCAGCCCCTGTTTGTGAGGGAAAGAAAGGTGGAATCGCTGATTCTGATTCTGAGATTGAACATGAGGTTCATGAGAATAAAGTTAGCAGACAGATGAGTGAAAGTTCAATGTATACTACTGAGGATGAAGATGAAGATGAAAATACTAATAAGATTGAGTTGGGTCCTCAATGTACTCTCAAAGAACAATTTGAGAAAGATAAGGTAAGGTGTCTTTGAAAAAAATTGAATCTTTGTGTTTTCTTGGTGCTTAATTGACTGTTTTTTTTATGTGGTTTTTGTTTGTAAGATATGATTTGTATGTTCATTTTTTGGGAATTTAGGATGACAGAGGGAACATGTTCTTGGTGCTTAATTATATGCTTTTCATATGTTTTTTTGTTTGTAAGCTTGTGATTTGTATGTTCATTTTTTGGGAATTTAGGATGATAAGAGTTTGAGAAGATGGAAGGAATAGGTTCTTTCTTAATTGTATGCTTTTCATATGTTGTTTTGACTGTAAGCTGTGATTTGTATGCTCATTATTTGGGAATTTTGGATGATGAGAGTTTGACAATGATGGAAGGAACAGGTTCTTGGTGCTTAATTGTATGTTTTTTCATATGCTTTTTTGTATGTAAGATGTGATTTGTATGTTCATTTTTTGGGAATTTATGATGATGAGAGGTTGAGAAAATGTAAGGAACAGGTTCTTGGTGCTTAATTGTATGCTTTTCATATGTTCTTTTTTTTGTTTGTAAGTTGTAATTTGTGTGTTCATTTTTTGGGAATTCATGATGATGGGAGATTGAGAAGATGGAAGGAACAGGTTCTTGGTGCTTAATTGTATGCTTTTCATTTGTATTTTTGCTTGTAAGCTGTGATTTATATGTTCATTTTTTGGTAATTTAGGATGATGGGAGTTTGAACAATGGAAGGAGCATGTTCTTGGTGCTTAATTGTGCTTTTTCATATGTGTTTTTTTTTTGTAAGAAATGATTTGTATGTTCATTCCTTGGGAATTTAGGATGATGAGAGTTTGAGAAGATGGAAGGAGCAGCTTCTTGGAAGTGTGGATATTAATGCTGTTGGAGGTAAATTAACTGATTGTTTTTGGTTCAAGATTTTCTTCATCAACTTTCATGGATTTATGTGCATTTAGAAATTTATGGCTTTTCTACCCTCATAAGGTAGGGGTAAGGCTGCGTACATACCACCTTCCTTAGACCCCACTTGTGGGATTTTGTTCGGTATGTTGTTGTTGTTGTTGAAATTTATGGCTTTTCATCTGCCTTTTTGTAAATTTTCGTCATTACCCCTGTTTAATCTTTCTTTTATGGTATCAATGACTATCCCTCTTTACAAAATGACAGCTTGAAAGAGCATATCATGTTATATGAGGTTTCCTAATTTCAGAACATATTTTTTAGATTGAAGTTTGATTTCTGTGAATAAATCTTGGGAAGGTAACTTTTAGTGGTGTTTCTACTTTATTCCCTGCATTGATCTTTCTTTTGGTCCATGTGGTGCATGATAAAGTTATTAACATTCAAATGTATGTCTTACAACAGAATGTATTTTGGATACCTTAATAAGATACAAATCATATCCATATCCATGCTGGTGAGAGGATGCGTATACACTGTAGAATAGTCGAGATCAGTGTAAGCTGACTAGAGCGACTGTTATTAGCAAAAATATATAGGAAAACTCAAATCTTGTGAAATTTGACATCTTTCAGATTTTGTGATCAAAAGCTTCACATTAAAATCTCCTATGCATCATTTACTGATTGTTAATTGTTGACTTTGAACAATGCTATAGACTGTGAAAAGCATGGATGGATCTTGTTTCTATGTGCGATTTGTACATAGAATGGTTATTGTTTCACACTTTTACTGGGATATGTTCAATTAGATGGATCGATTGGTACATTTGGTAGGATCTTAAGAAACATATTTGCTTTGGATAAAATTAATAGATTTGGTAACAAGATAGAAATTTGGTTACCTTTAGTGTTAATACTTGTCCCACAAGTCATGGCACGAAATTCTAAGTTTTGCTTTGTAAATCGTGGTAGTTCAATTTGAGATTAATGTAAAATTCTTCTTCTGAGCGTTGCTGTGATTTGCATGATGTGGTGTGCAAAATGTCACAATTCAAGAAACTTCTCTTCTCGAATTTCCCGTTATTAGTTTATTCAATGTTCTCCACGTGGGATTTAAGACTGGTAAATTCTTGGTGACCTTTCATGCAAGAAGTGTTTCTATTTCTCCTACGAAACCATGTTTTTGATCGAAAATTCTGACTCTTGCCTCTGCTGCTTAAAATTGTAGAGTCACTTGATCCAGAAGTGAAGATCTTGAGCCTTGAAATTAAGTCCCCAGGTAGAGCTGATATTGTTCTCCCAATTCCAGAGGATGGAAAACCCAAAAGTCCATGGTTTGTCCTGAAAGAAGGGAGTAAATACCACCTGAAATTCACGTTCCAGGTCAACAATAATATAGTGACAGGTCTCAAATACACGAACACAGTTTGGAAAACTGGTATCAAAGGTACTATGACTGCCCCTTTCATCTCCATCTCTTTGTAAAATGTCAATGTGAGGCCTAACAATTTATTTATTTTTTACTTTTTTTCGCAAACCTATCTAAGTGGACAGCATGAAAGAAATGATCGGGGCCTTTAGTCCTCAAACTGAGCCATATACACATGAGATGCCTGAAGAGACTACCCCATCTGGCATTTTCGCAAGAGGATCTTACTCAGCTAGGACAAAGGTGATTATGGTTCTCATTTCATGCTTTCAACATATTCTCTGATAGTAGTGTGTTGTTTCATGCACTTTGATTATCGTATTATTTTTTTGTAGTTACTATTCAGAATGATTTGTTATGCTTTCACTTCCCCTATCTTGGAATTCTTTGGACTGTTTTTCCTTGAGCCAAGGGTCTATCGGAAACAACCACTCTACCTCTGAGGTAGGGGTAAGGTTAGGTACACTGTACCCTCTTCATACCTCACTTTGTGGGACTACACTGCGTATGTTGTTGTTGTAGCATATTCTCATCTACCATCCAACTGAGTACGTCCTGTATACCCCAGAAATTAATTTTTTAATCTTCCACTAGGGTCATGGTGTAGTTTTAAGGACAATCGGCACGCTTATCATGTATTAAATTTTGTGAACAGTCTTTTCTCCAGTATGATAGATTGACAGTAATGTTGCAGTTCATTACACATGGTCCTTATCTTTACCTTATAGTAAGGGGACCATTTGAGCTTCTTTGTCTGTTGTTTTCTACTACTCTTCAAGTAAGCGTAAGACCAGAAACAACGACATATCCAATGTAATCCCACAAGTGGGGTCTGGTGAGGGTAGTGGGCTCAAGTAAAAGTTTAAGTAATCGTAGGACCGGTTTATGAAAATGCCAAATGAAGCAGAGTCATGTCATGGTTTCAAAAACATCATTTTTATGTAGGCATTCTAGACACGTCTTTCATCCCACACACTATTATGTGTATCAACTAATTTGTGTCCTTTTTTTGGTCTTACTTTGTAGTTCCTTGATGATGATAACAAGTGCTATTTGGAGATCAACTACACATTTGATATTAAGAAAGAATGGCAGGCAATATGAAGCAAAAAATCTGTTGTTGCTCGAATCGTTTTCCCGGGACCTTCATGTGTTTTTAGTTCTTCATTTTTTGTCAGTTTTTTTCAAAAGAGGAAAAAGGAAGGGGGGAAATGATAGTTTATTTTTGTTTTGGTGAGTGTCATTCAAATAAAGCTGAGCTTTGTCTATGAATGATTAGATTAACCAATAGTTCTTTTTTTCTTCTTTCTTTTATGTGCTTTAGGTGTGATTGGTTCCTTTTGAATGTCTAGAAATCAAGAAGAGATTGTTTCTAAGGAAATAGAAAAACTTCCATTCTCAATTGTCATAAGTTTATTGCATTCTTTTGCTTTCCTTTCAACTAAAGATTTCCAATTTAGGATCTTTGGCTGCTTTTCTCTTCAGCCTATAGTAACTTGTATCTTTTTCTAGTTCAACCAACCCCCCCCCCCCCCCCCCCCCCCCCTC
>NW_006239010.1:1507918-1528432 GCF_000226075.1 Solanum tuberosum | reverse complement strand
CCCGCCCTATTTCCATCTTTCCTTTTCTTTTCCACGACTGAATTGACATGATTGTTCATCATTTCTGAGTTATCTGCCTACAAAAGCTTGACACTTGTTTGTAAACCCCATGTGTTAGATTGTTACTTGTTGTCATGTGATCAGGGAGGTTAGGCCTAACCTCTCGCAGAAATGTAGGCTAAGACTGCGTACAATAGACCCTTGTGATTTGATTCTTCTCTGAATTTTGTACATAGCGAGAGTTTAGTACATTGAGATGCTTTTTGTTTAGTTTATCTTTTCTTTATTTGAAGCAAAAAAAGAAGATATCTTTCCATTATTTTGAGAGTCTTATTGCCTAAAATCAATTTTGAGAAAACAAAAGATAAGATAATAGCAAAGTGATTTGGGTGGGTCCAAAAATAAAAGAAGGAAAGATGCATAAGAAAATTGGAGATTGATTCTTTTGGACCAACTACTCAAATCAAGACCACTAAAGACATAATTGATCAGAATGGCAACAAAAGTTATTAGTCCATCTGTCTTTTTTTCTCTTTCATCTCCTTTACTTCAAATTCCTTACTAGATAAGTGGATAAACTTGGCCAAACATACTTATCATGACAAGTCCCACCTTTCTCCAACCGAGGAGCCGAGAATCTTAGTAGCTTGGTTGATGGACTATTTGAGTTCTTAAAAGTGTGATCTCTTGCTTAGTATTCTCTATTTTAAATGGAAAAAAATGATGATAAGAATTACTCTCATCATCTCATTTTAATTATTGATTTAGCTCTTTCATGCTTATTAAAAAAAATACAAAATATAATTTATTAAATTATCTTTAATACTAATCTCCAATTTTAAATGGAAAAAAAATGATGATAAGAATTATTCTCACCATCTCATTTTAATTGTTGATTTAGCTCTTTCATGCTCATTAAAAAAAATACAAAATATAATCTATTAAATTATCTTTACTTATTACATATTTTGTAAAAAAATTGAGAAAATATTAAAAAAGACTTCTTTATAGTTGGAAATAGTTGTAACTTTGGTCTTAAAAGTGATACTACTTGTTTTGGGATAATTTCTTAAAACTAAAGTGACCATTAAAATAGGACAGAAAAGTATTAGTGAGTGAATAAATATTTGGTCCGTACAACAATAGTTATCCACTATACTATTTTGAGATGTCCAATAATATTTGTCCACTTTATGAAATCAATGGAAAATTTTACACTTAGTTCTTAATTTAACCTTACCATTAATTATTATCATTTTTCTATTACATTTATCAAGACTATATAGTAAAATTACTCTTCTATTTATAATTTCTTAAGAAATATGCAAAATCAATAATAGACAAGTATTATTGGACAGAAAAAATAATATATAATCGTATAGACGTTGTAAGACTTATTTTAGACAATATTTTTTTAAAAAAATTATTCTTTTAAATTTCATGTCCGATCAAATAGCGTCGCATGGATACCTTTCGTCCATGAAGAGTAAGAGGGAAAGTATAGAGCAACAAGGAGATGAGGCACTATTGAGGAAACCAAGACACAGCCAACTTTTAACTGCAATGTACATTAAATTGAACTTAAATGCTCATAAAGACCAAAACCAGAGAGTGATGAATTTTAAGTTAAAATCTGTGCCAAAATATGAATTCTGATTTCTGTCTAACAACTAGGGAAAAAGTTGGTATTGGGTATTTACCTCAAATCAATTTAACTTATACTTCTTCTGTCATTAATTACTTGTTCACTTTTGAATTGACACATTTATTAATAAAATAATTATTGACATAGTGAGTTTATTATTTTATTCCTATTAATTATGAAGTTGATAAATTAAAAACTTGAAATTTTTAAAAAGTTTTACCTTTTTCAAAGTAATTAATTGAGGGTATAATAGATAAAAAAAAATTGTCCTTTCTTGATTTGTCAAAATGGAAAAGTAATTAGAGACAACTAAAAAAGGAAAAGTGGACAAGTAATTAGGAACAGAGAGTAATAACTAGTAATTGATTAATAAAGTGAATATTAATGTAAAAACATGTCATATGTATTTGGTTTGATGTAAAAATCAAAGCGGAACTCTTCAACCCAAACCCATACCCCTCCCGTATTCATTGGAATTCTCACATTTATTTTGGATGGGTCACACTAATAGAATGAATCAAATGAGTTATGTATCATGAACTTTGTATTGCGCACCCGGTCAAAGACTATACATTTAAAGCATGGACAAATTTTTTAATATGGGTGTCCAACATCAGATAACAAAAATTGAGATGTGTCTACTCTGATACCAATAGTGTTAAACAAATACCCAACATTGACTACCCTCTATAAATAGATCTCTTCCCTCTTGTCACCCTCTCAACACAAGTCACAAAAGGGTGTCTATAAGCAAAGACAAATGGGAAAGGGAAAGAGGCAAACAAAGACACTACTCTTTGAGTGTTTGATAATTCTAATAATAGCGTGTGACATGATCATTTTGCCTAGTTTAGGTTGTCCTACAGATGGTAATGGATGCAGAAATTGCATAGTAAATCACATAAAAATCGACTGTCCAAAATGCGCGCCTATTATGCGCTGCATGGCCAAGTGCTTGTGGTGTGGAACGTCGCGTTCAAAATGCATAAACAGGTGTGATTGCAAAGGTACTTACCCGAGGCTTTCAGATTGCAAGAATTGTTTGTCACAATGCAAATGTAGCTGCAGCTCTGTGTAAAACATGTCTCATTTTGCATATGTAAGTTCTCTGTTGTATCAAGTCATGTAGAGAAATCAAGCTAAGAGAAAAGAAATGGTTGTTTGGAGGGGCTAGTGAATCATGTTATATTCACTTTGAAAGAAATATCAACTGCTAAAATGATGTAGACAAGTGTTTCAATAATAAGAACTGATTTTACTTCATTGAAATGAACTGCATATGCTTTTGTTAGAGTACTATTATATGTATAACTGTTACATAGGTGAATTCAGAATTTAACTTGAATTTTCTCATATTTTGCCTTTTGTATCTTATATAGACTTTTAATATATAGTAATTACCAACACCTGGACAATCAACTTCGCTTTCAACTTATAATACAAGGATCTCCTCTTCCTTCATTTCGTAAGCTTGCTAGCTTACCGGCTAAATAATCATATCATTATCTACTAGCTTGATCACTTTTGTGATAAGGCGCTTAAAAAGATTCTGGATTATATATATTTTGGGAACTAAAAGAGTGACTGGTTGAAGGGAAAAGGAAGCCAGAAAATCTAGAGAATCGACGTCCCTCAGACCGTTTGATATCTAGAAAAGAGGAGTTTGGTCGCCATTTAAACCCTTCTCATGAATAGAGGAAATATCCAGTCCAATTTCAATACTTGGCAGGATTCACTAGCTGCTAGACATAGAAAGGCATCAAACTTTTGGGCATTGCTTGGGCCGAGCTAGGCTACTAAGTGATTTACAAGCACCCTCACTGCACACTTTCTATATATCTATATCTCCATCCAATCAAACACGTTCCTGCCATAGAGAATCAGGCTCGACAAAAACAAGATAGGGACCACACTCTTCGCTTTCTTCCTATGGTAATGCTTTTTTTTTAAATTTCCCATCCAGTGTAGGGTACCCGCATTGAGGCCCAAAGTAATTTGGATTCTCATTGGGTATAGTTCATATAAGGTGAAACATTAACTATCACAATTTTTTCCTTACCAGGGCTCAAATCCGAGATCTCTGATCAAGGGTTGAGGGATCCAATCCATCCACCACAACCTTGGTGGTACTAGATGGGTTCATCAACCTTTTAAGTCTTGACTATTAACAAGTTCATTTTCTTCATACGTTCATCTTTCTTTTTTCTCATCAGATCAGTGTTAGTATTTTCTGCAAATTTTACAATAGAAAAATGTTCTGAAGACATATTAACCATAAAAAGTTGTGTCCATGTTGTGGTCTACATCATGAAGACTTTAAAAAGTTTCCTAGTGCAGGAAAGAATTTTAGATCAAAGTTTCCATTAAACATATAGAAAGAAAATGCTACCATATGTTATTAGCTATGTTGCTCAAACTCTTCAGAAAATGTCGATTGATGGATGTGTGTAGGAGTGCATTTTTGGAGAATCAAGCACAGATGCGATAGTATTTTGGAGAGCTTGAGCAACATAGGTTATAAGCACAGAGAGAAGGCAATAAGGCAAGAGAAGTCATATACAATAAGATTACAAATTCAGATACATGTATAGATATTGATATAGATATACATATTAAGATCATTGATCGTGGAGAAACCTTTGTAGGCATCGAAATCCCAAATGCTCAGCACAAAACGTCTCTAGTTCATCGCCGCCACCTCTCTCTTTGCATACATCCATTTCCATCCTCTCTACAACATCATCCCAATCCATTAGAAATCCATCCCAGTTTTGAATTTTAGTGTCAGAAACAGCATCTAGTATCTCTTGCAGCCCTACAATCCGGCGACTCAGATCTCGTCTCAGCTCCCTGACTGTTGGATCAATTCCTGGAACTGAGTCTAATCTCAATAGCAAATTCATTAGTGCCTCGTTCATCCTGATTCTCTCTCGTTCACTGGACCTTACAGCGTCAACTGTGTCCTGTTTATCAACAAGTGACATGTTACAAACGTGATTTTAGTGGGATCTGAGGAGGATAGGATGTACGTAGACCTTACTCCTACCTTTGTGGGGTAGAGAGATTGTTTCTAATACACCTTCGTTTCAAAAGAAACAAAAACAAAACATGTTTGCAAGAAAAATATAACAGTACACTAGTAAGATACAAAGCAAAAAGCCATGATCAAATTTCGTTCACAAATCATGAGGGATGCGAGGTTTTGGCGGTATCTGCCCACATTAACATACTCAGTATAATCTCACAAGTGGGTCTGGGGAAGGGAGGATATAAACAGACTTACCCCTACCCATTAGAGAGATTGTTTCCGACAGATTAACTCAAAAAAATTGAAATCAAAGCAGGATCGAAAAGAAAATAACAGCATCACAAAATATATATAGATAATAGCAACATTTCATCAATTTGCACTAATCGTGACTACAATTACCAGCTTAAAAATTCTACATCTGTCTCTTTATTTCATAGTATCTGAACTAAAATAAACTGAAACTGTTCGGAACACATAAATTTATTCAAAATTCTCATTTATATTTACTGCATCTACTAATTCAAAATCCGAAAATTTTAGAGAGCAATAATAAAGTGATAGAAGTAAATAATTAATCAGTCAATACCTGCCGTTGGATAAGACGCTGTAAATAATTGGCTTCAGAATTGACGGCTGAGATCTTCTTTACAAGGTTTCGAACTACGTGAGATCTGTAAGCTGACTGAATCTTAACAGCAGCCTTTCCGATCGGAGCCGACGGGTTCCGAAGTTCATTATTTTCCGGCGGGGACTGAATCGGAATTTGGATAATCTTCGGGGTAGATTGATCATTTTCCGCAAAATAGGTAACTGTAGAAGCACCAACACCAGCACCGACAGAAGAGTAATAGCTAGTTCTACGAGAAGCCTTCATAGCTATTAGTACAGTAGTTTAAAATTTACTGATTTGATTAAATTTGTTTAGTAAGAAAAAAGAAATTTAAAATCTACTAACTCGACTAATTCTGAAAAGAGGAAAGAAGAGGGGATGAATGTTGAAGAACTATATTTATTAGTGTTGAGATCATACTTTTTGGCGGGTATTGCGCATAGGGACCGTTTGGGGACCCCTCTTTTTTTTTTCTCTTTTTGATTTTACTTTAACGGCCTTGTTTTCTGGCTTTTCCATACGTTGGTGGGGGCTTGTGGCTGTCGGTTGTTTTTTCTGTATACCAATTTTATCGTAACTTACCTATGTATTAGTTATGCTAATTTCTAAATTACAAATTAAATAGTAGCTTATTAATTTTACGTGAATAATGTACTTTCGAACCAACTATTAAATATGATATTACTTATACAGGATTTAATAGCGGTATAACTCACCTCCAAACCAAACTACCAAACAAGTGAACAACCCTTTAGAGCTGTTTTTTATGAAGGAAAATGCTTTTACCGAATTTTTCTTCTTAAAATAAGTGGTTTTTTAACTTATTTTCTGGTGGTTGGTTATTAAGGAGAAAATATTGTTCTAGGAGTATTAAGTATAGCTTAGGCAAATATTAACAAGGACTTGGACCTTTGTACCGACCCAAGCCTGGTTAGGAACTTGACCCTGACCTTTGAGATCAAACCCCCACCTGACATCAACCCAGTATTCAGATCTTATTGATTCGATTAATTTAAATTTGTGTTACATGATATCTAGTTATTGTTAAATAGTTCTTTTATTATTATTTTCAAGTTTGTCGATTATTTTTAACATTTTGTTTGGAGTGCCCAATTTTAGAAAAAAATACTCATTCATATGTATCAAATTAGTAAGGAAAGAGTACATGATGTGCGTAATTTTTACGTATATATGAACATTGGAAAAGCAGTTTGCTTCTGTAAATTTTATAACATACTAAGAGTTTGCTAAAAAAAAAAATGGCAATAGTCTTAATAGCCTTGGTATATGGAACCACTTTCCTTGACAATGAGTAGTTCCATCTTCCAAAAATTTAGACAGATTCAAAATTTAAAATTTATGATTTCTATAGTGATGTCAAGTAAATACTAGCTACACTAATAATCAGGTTCACTATCAAATATTCATAGATATTTCTTAATATATCTATGAGATTTGGACAAAAGCTATTGAGTTCACGTGAACCTGTAACCAACCCACTAAATCCGTTCCCTGTTGTTGGCCTCAATGTTGAAAGGAGAAAAACATAATATGACAACAGAAAATAAGAACATACTGCCAGGAGCCAAGACATATTTCCACAATCGAATTGGTGATACTGCATATATAGTTCGCATTACATGTTACAAGTACAACAATTTTGTGCACGAGTTTGCTAGTATCCTCCTAGTTTTATTTCGACGAGATTGAAGAGGACTGGATTGGGCTAACAAATTCATGTTCTCAGTATGGTGATGGAAGAATTTTACCAGAGCATTTTCCGAAACCAACTGTATAGCCATTTCCCTGCATACAATAATGAATCAAGTCCTCATCAATTTTCAATGCACCAGCAACAATATAAACTACATTCAAGAATTATATACTTTTGATAGGTGATATAAGATAAGAAATGAAACTTTGAACATAAGATAAAGGAGCTAGCTCGTTTAACGTTTTCATTTTGTATAAACAAGCAATTTGTTGTGCCTGAAATCCTCCGAATCTAGTAGTAGTAGTAGTTCTGAAATTTACATGTCTAATCGATATTTTTATGCTCTTTGTTATATTCATGAATCGCTCCTGTAGGTCAATAGACTCTTTTTAGTATATGTTTTATTTATTGTCTTAGTTATAGTTGTCCCATGTTTGCATTGTTAGCTTCTACATGATACCTGGTGATTTCGATCCCAACAATTAGGTGATAGACATAAAAGAGCTCTTCCTAATTGTATCAAACAAAAAAAAATATGTATATCAAACCTTGCAACACCCAGTGAATATGACTTCATCTCCATCTTCTATGAACGTACGAGTTACTCCACCTAAAGATAGAGGTTTTGTTCCGTTCCACGTTAATTCAAGAAGGCTTCCATAAGTTCCTGGTTCCTGGACGGAATATGAAGCATTACTTCACAATACCAACAAAAGAAGTACCTTCCAAGACTCGACTTAAGAAGACACGAACAATGAAAACCGGAAGACTTCAAAGATAGTTGGCCATGAAATCTTACAGGTCCACTCATAGTTCCGGATCCAAGAAGATCACCGGGCCTTAGGTTGCAACCGTTAACAGTATGGTGAGCAAGTTGTTGCGAAATTGTCCAATATCTATACCACCAAAAAAGAAAGTAATTCAATAGCATAACTACTTCGGACTCTATGATCACGAGAATGACAGTGGTGGAAACAGAATTCTTACAAGTGCTTGAAGTTGCTTTTCGTGACAGCATAGGAGTGTTCTTGTCCAGCAGGTTTAATGAAAACCTTTAAGCAGAAGGAAATCATCAAATCCACATTAAGGAATTATATAGCACTATTAGATACTCATGCAGCCAACAACATTTTGCAGAAAATCTAGAATACCTCCAACTCTATGTCGTAGTTTCTGGATTCCTTCTCTGCGAGATATGCTAAGGGAGGAGGATTCTGCAATGTAAAATGTCTTAGTATTTAATGGTGTATTTTCTGCGGTGACTAAAGTAATAAAGCTACCTGCTTTGGGCCATCACAAACAAAAGGCTCCAGAGCATCTAAAGTCACAATCCAAGGCGATATAGTTGTGCCTGATACAACATTTGCTACCTTATAATTAGAGGGAAGAACTTTTTATCTTTTGTAAATCATGCGAGCAATGAAACTAACAAGCACAGAATTCCTTACCGAAGCTCTTCCCAAGAAAGGGACCGAGAGGTACACATTCCCAGCCCTGGATATCTCTAGCTGCAAAGCTCGACGTCTAGTTAGTATGTTATCAACATTTAAAGCTGATGAAGTAGAAACGATACGAAATATATCATGCATATACCACTCCAATCATTCATCAAGACGAGGCCAAATATGTGATCTGCAGCTTCATTAACATCTATTGGCTTTCCAAGTTCATTTCCAGGCCCAACTACAGCTGCCTTTAACCACAAAATCAGAAAATTATTGAAAAGGTAGTCTAAACTAGTGTTATTGTAACAGTCATAAGGACTCTTACCATTTCTAGCTCAAAGTCCATTTTACGAGATGGTCCAAAATATGGCGGTGAGTTCCCTTTGGGACGATCCTGTCCTCTACATAAAAATATGACTATGGTAAAGATGAGAAGAAATCCAACTAACATCTGTCTGAGATTCTCTCAATCTTGATCGGAGAATATGTCTCACCTTGGTCTTATAATGTCAGTGCCCGATACAACAATAGATGAGGCACGTCCATGGTATGCGATAGGAAGACAAAACCTGACAGTAAGTTAATAATCACATATTGAGTAAAGAACATATAAAGGAAGAATAGAGTGCTTTATAAATTGGGATAACGAATTCTGGCTTAATTATTTTAGTCTCATACCAGTTTGGTTTAATTGGGTTCTCAGAGCCACGAAACATGAGCCCACAATTCGTGGCATGATTTATGTTTGAATAAAAGTCAGTATAGTCTCCAACTGCAACAGGAAGAAGCATTTCCGCGTTGTCCTACAAAATTACATATCAGCCAGACCAACACAAATATAGAGCCCTCTATTACACATTGATGAATTTGAAAACGTCCTACCATACGCTGAAGAGCTTTTTGCCTCAGAAATGCATCTTCACGCAATATTGGTTCAGTATCTATACAAAGGAATAAGTCGAAAACATAACTTTCTTCTGGCAGAGAATATAGTGAACTTCAGACAGATGCAAAAAGTAACTAAAGAAAGTGCAGACCAGACAATAGCTTTTGTAATGTAGCACGAGCTTCCTTCCATGCAGGACGTCCCAGTTCCAAGAACTTGTTGAGATTAGACTGCACCATCGATGAGAAAAATCAATACCAACTCTGGCTTCCAATCCAAAACTCAATGAAACAAAACGGAAGACACTTAAGAAAGCAAGATTTAGTCTCGTAATACATGAGATCGCCAAAATGAATAGTACTTCGAAGTCTTAAGTTTCGAGTACCAACAATATCAATCTACAACACTAAAATGGTTAACAATTGTGTTCCCTTGTAGAGTATATTACAAGAAAGACAGGTGATTTATATTTTTCGAAAATGTGTTTTTTTCTATAAATAAACAAGAAAGTGAAGTTGCTACCGGAAGTGATTGATGATAAGTTCTATTTGGCTAACTTTGCATCAACATTTAATTTTCACATTTTCATCGAACTGCTTGTAAGTTGGCTCTAACACCACGACTAGCAAACTCGAAGAATCCCTTCCTATTTTTTCCTCACATATCAAATTCTGATTCCCACATGTGTGACCTGATTCTTAGCTATTTCACAAATTTTATGATTCTTATTCACATTCTTCGAAAACTCAGATTTTATGACTAACCGTTTCTCTTTGGTTAAACAATTTGAAATACACTTTTGCCCAATATTAGAGCAGCAATTTGTGCTTGGCTAAGGTTTCAAAGGTGATTCGAGAAAAAAACACATTTTTTTCAAAACACATTGAAGCACTAATATATTTCATTTTTACTTGTTCATTTTAAGTACTTATTCTTCATACTACATTTAGGGGTCGTTTGGTAGAGTGTATTAGAAAATATAATGCATGCATTAGGTGTGTGTATTAGTAGTACCTTGTTTGGTACACTTTTTCATGTCATGTATAATTAATGCAAGCGTTAGTTATACACTCTATTGTGTATTAACTTGTGTATTACTAATACCAAGGCATTCTAGGTATTAGTAATACATAGTATTTTAACACTTGCATTAAATTAAATAATTACAAAACTACCCTTAAAACCTTTTCAATTTCTTTATTGTCATAAGTTTTTGTTTTTATTTTAATTTGCTTTTCGGTGTCTTTTAATTTTTTGGTGTCTTAATAGGGCTTTATGACCTCTTAAGTATCTTTTTTTAAAAAAAAAAATAAATCAATTTCAATATAATTTGATCAAAATTTTTACTATTGTGATGATAAATTTGATAAAAAAAAATATTTGCCAACTTTCCACAAAAATATTTTGACGCAATAGTACAACTATTTTATTTAATTTTTTATTTTTTTAAAAAAAGAAGAGTTAATGATGTTTTAGCAAAGATTTTTTTTTGATGTTTTAGCAACGAACTTTGTTGCAAAGAAAGTGTACAAATAAATATAGTGTGAAGGTTATATTTGTAAACATATATTTTTTAATAGAAATTATGCAAGATTTGTTATTTCTAATACATCAAACTAAACAATGTATAAGAAATAATGCTTGCATAACTAATGCAAGTATTACTAATGCAAGCACTACTAATGCAAGTATTACTAATGCACCCTATTTTGCATTATTATACACTCTACCAAATAATCCCTTGGTCTTAAATAACTATACAAAGTAATATTTCCTCCATCTCAATTTGTTTGTCCTACTTTCATTTTTAGTCTATTTAAAAAAGAATGTCTATTTCCATTTTTGACAACTCTTTAATTTCAACTTACAACTTTGCATGTTTAAAACTACTTTCAACGTGACACATTAAGATTACTTTCAACGCGACAGTTTAAGACCACAAAATTAAGGATATTTTGGTACATTCAACATATCTTAATTAGTTCAAGACCAAAAGATTTAAAGGTGTTTTTCACTTTCTTAAGTTACATGTTAAGTCAAAATCAAACAAACAAATTGAAGATCGAAAGAAGAACTACATATAGTAGTACTCAAATTTAGAATTCTAAAATATCATTAATAAAGCTAGTTTAGTACATTACAAACCTAATCGTTTATGAAGAGACGGATTAAGTCAACATGAGCCAAGTAAAAAAAATTGAGTAGATTGTTAAACCGGACGAAGTGGAGAAATTTGAGAAACCTGATTGAAACAATCGGAATTTTTCAGAAGAGGACCGTCAAATAGACCGGCGGAAGCAATAACGGAGAGATCCAGAACGTAATCACCAATGGCGACACCAATTCTAGGTTCAAAATTCGGCGTAGGCCGGAAAACGCCGTACGGAAGGTTCTCGATCGGAAATTGGGAATCCGATTGAACTTCAACGAACGATTTCAATCCCATACTTATCGGAAAACCGCACCGTTTTAAGCTCCGGCTAAAATTGAAAACGGAGTAGAAGAAACAATAATGAAGGTTGAATTATATAAGAATTTTTATTGTGGAATTAAACAATAGTAATAATTGAAGAAGATTACATAATTTATTGAAATACGCCATGAATGAATAAAATAAGAATCACAGTGCTAGTTTGACAAATGTGAAGCATGTGACAAATTCAGTGAAATTATTGCTACCCTGAACTATAGTGTGTGTAATACGAGCAGTGCTCAGAATTTTCATTAACGAATTTAAATAATTTTTATTAACGAGTTCAAATACGAAGCGTGATTAGAGTGGGACTTGAAAATATGCAAAAGTTTTTCTAAAATTTGAATAAAAACAGGAATAGATCATAATTCTAGTGTTTAAATGGTTGTGTAAGGCCAATATTTTGCCTATGACAAGATCCACGAGTGGCTAAGGTGGCTCGAGTCGAAGTCATGATCGAATATGATACTTGTTTGTTAGACTTATTTAAGAAATAAAGTTGTGTTTTTGCTATCGACTATAATTTTTTGACATGATAATAAGCACTTGATCCTGCATGAGGCAGGTGCTATGAGGGGATAGTTGGTTAATGTCAACATCTTGTTTGGAACGGAATCATGATCGAACATGATCTTTGCTTGGTGAATTTAGTTAAGAAATATAGTTGCGTCTTAGCTTTAATAGCAATTATGGTTTTTGACATGATGGTAAGCGTTTGATCCTAACATATATTTGAATTGAAAGTATCTAATAAAAACATTTTTTTATGTGATTTAGTGTCTAATTATTATAATAAAATATAGTTCTAAATTAAATTTATCAATAAGTTTTAAGAAGTTGTTCAGGTATTCAACTATTATCTCAATCAACGTCATCTTCTAATAGAATGGTAAAAATTGGAGAACACTTATATAAGCATAGTATCAAACAACTTTTCATCGTTGATGTCACCATATCCCTATAATTATTGTCTAACAAATTAAAAACCTATGAAAACAACTATAGCATCTCAAAACAAAATTTATTC
This sequence comes from Solanum tuberosum, assembly GCF_000226075.1. Lineage (NCBI taxonomy): Eukaryota > Viridiplantae > Streptophyta > Magnoliopsida > Solanales > Solanaceae > Solanum > Solanum tuberosum. The sequence continues at coordinate 1,515,601 of NW_006239010.1, read as the reverse complement.
ACTATATTTTATTTAAATCACTATATATTGAATATAGTATAAAAGCACAGATTTGTTTTATTCCCTACGTGGTGATTATTTGATTCAAACTCTTTTTGGTGGTTCTCTTCTAGAATTTTTACCAACTAATCATAATTAAAACAATCATTAAATAATTAATTATTTATAGAATCCTTCTATAGAGTTACAAAATTAAAATGAACCTCTACATATACAATCTGACAATTATCATGCATTTTCTCTGCCGAGTAATACACACGAGAAATTATAATTAGAAGCGGATTCAGAATTAACGAAACATCAACGGGGAGAATTGTTTGATGGGACTTATTATTAAACTGATTGACATATATTAATTAAACGACACCAATTTATATAATTCATAGTTAATTGTGTTGTAAGATTATTGAAGAAAATATTAATCATAAATTCAGAGAGTTTGCTTCTACGTGAAAACGAATAACTTCGAGAACGATATCTGAAATTAATATTGTAGATTACAAATTAATAACACAGAGAGCATTGCATCACCAATATTAAATCATAAAAATAGTAATTTGATACAGCTGATTACTTCAATTTGTCACACCCAGCCAAAAATAATAAAATAAAATAGAACCCACAATTCCAGAACTATATATTAGAAACTATTTTAAATGGACTGTTGAAGGAAATCTATAAGAGAAAAAAAATCATTTCTTCACTTCTAACAAAAAATAGTTTCAAGAAAATATTTTTGGTGTTGCCGTGAGATTCATATAACCGACTCTAACCTATTAAAAATTGAAACATAGCGTATACCCATTGTAATGCATGTCACACACGAGTAGAAGTTTTACACAAACCTTAGAGAGAGGTTGTTTCCAACGATTGAAACATAATTATTATTGTTATTTCACTATAAAAAACAACCGACTTATGTTTTGAAAAATATTTTTCTCCGTACCGAATACACCCTTATTGTTCAAAACTCTTACTACTATTTGGGGAGTAAAATATGATAATATCAGCTTCTTCGGGTAACCTAAAAGTCACTTTCTTCTTCAATTTTCCACTTGGACTTCTACTCATTGCTTCAAAATACCCTAATTCTCCTCCAGCAACTAATCTTTCAGATGAAGCACTAATTCTTGGAGAAAATAAATTATCTTTATTGATAATGAACTCTTGTGACAAGTAAACACTAGGGTTGATATTTGATGAAGACAACAGGATATCTTTCAAAGTTTTGTGAACTTGAAGAGGACTAGTTGTATTTTCAAGATTTCTTGAACAAGGGTCATTTTGTTTGATCTTTTTTGGTTTATGGACTTCTGAATTTGGCTTGTTGAGACAACAAAGATTAGCACCCATAATTGGAAATTATGGAATAATTTTATTCTAACAAGAGGACAAAAACGACAACAACAAATCCAATGTATTGAATGAGTCTAGAGAGGATAAGATATAAGCAAACCTTACCCCTATTTGAAAGATAGTAAAATTGTTTATGATAGATCCTCGCCTCAAAATTGAAGTATTTGAAGCAAGATAACTTTTAGGAAGTAGCAATATCCAATGTTAGAGGGAAGGGATTGGAGAAATTTTTGGAAAGGAGATTATAAAGGGACATTTTTGGAGAAACCTAGAGAAGAATGGTGGTATTTTAATTTGCTTTATGTGTTGGCTTAGTTTTTATCATGGTTTATACTTTATATGGATAGTACTTATCTAAATTCATTGTATTAACTATTAAGAGCTAATAAGTTATTATTTTTATATTATTATCTGTTTTAAAGTACTTTGTTTTAGGTAATTTATTCTCATTCATTCTAGGTGCACAATCTAACACAGACAAATATGCTTTATATAAACTATGGTTTCATTCATTTTTCATAAAGGTAAATAGGTTCTTCAATGCTATTTAAAATAATGAGGGTTGCCCTCAAATTTGATTCTTTCTCAAGTAGTTCATTGATATATTCACCTAAGACAAACATTTTTTTTATAAAGGTCAAGTTACCCAAGACAAACATTAGATGGGAAAAACATGAATTGTCAACTAATTGAAACCTAGTTTTGCAAAGATTGATGATAAATGCAAAGCAAATTTACAATCCTACCAAGCTTGTTTGCATGCAAATGGAATCCATTGGAGTTTCGGCACAAGGAAAGACCAAAATAAGCCAACTATATCACATCTACTTGTCAACAAATCGATTTGGCAATACTTGTAAGTTGTATCACCATATCAAACTCAACTGTCTGCTAAAGGTACACAAGAACAGAAAAAACAGAGAATTTTAGTAGGTGTTTTCTTGTATGCACTTATAGACGCGGACTGCTGGAAGTCGAAGCAGTCAGCCTGGAAAGTGCAGAGATGATTGGTTTAAGAGAAGGGCATTTTGAAAAGGCTAAATTCTATGCCATTTCCTTCTTCTACCCTTCTCATCCAAGGGACTAATATCGTGCCTCTGTTGTGTGTGTGTGGTCATAGAAAAATGAATGACAAGAATTGGAAATGTAAGAAGTTCGGTAAGCAGATATGTCGACAGCAGAACAACAACCGGCCAGTAAACTCCTCAAATTGAATTCATGTTGCTACAGCCATATTGGCAAAATCAAGATCAAGGGTACATAATTTCACCCTTTTCTTGGTACATGTAGCTTTCAATCAAGAATAACATCACATATTGACAAATTCAAATTGAGTGCAGTTTATTTCATGTACACAATACACATAATGAGAGAAGCAAGATATCAGAGCAGGAAACATTTAAGATTGTAATAAAGAATAAATAGTTCCAACAGGGAAATCTCATATTGCATACTTTTAAGATGATTCTCATCACCAAAACCTTTCGTGAGAACAACTAAACTTTTTTCCAAACAGAACACAGACAGAGATAACAAGATCAATTCAACAAACAAGAGTATTGTAGAAATATTTAGCCTAAAAAACTAGCTCATGTGGTCTCATGCCTGACTTGAGTGAAAACCTTGCGGATAAATAACCCTTCAAATCAGGAACAGCCTCAATGGCCTTGATCAATGATGCATCTACAGCTTTCTGGGAATCTTTCTTTTCCTGTGGAAGCTCATTCTTCTCCTGAATTAGCAAGAACAGATCAAATCAAAAGAATCATCAGTATCTTAGTCAAAATCAATCAACACCATCTTAACCTAATCTTCATTAAACTCAGCTTCAAGGGAATTCCACATATCTTTACATCCATTTAATTACATTACAAATAAATGAATTACAACAAGTTGGGAATGTAAGAAGTTCGGTAAGCAGATGAATCGACAGTAGAACGACAACCGGCCAGTAAACCACTCAAATTGAATTCATATAGCTACAGCCACATTGGCAATCAAGATGTTGGATACTGAATTTCACCCATCTCTTGGTACATGTAGCTTTCAATCAAGTATTACATTTGATCTACTCTAATATTAGAGGCAGCTCAATCATTTATTGCCAATTTCACAGTATCCCCGTGTTTATTTTACAAGTGCACGAGAGCCATGGCACCCCTGCTAACATCTTAGATGTCAATATAGCTAGTCAAAACTTTGGAAGTTTAAACAGTTTTCACAAGGAAATCCCATATTGCATGTTCTAATTTAAAGATAACCAGCTTTTTAAATTCTATATATCCATTTTTCAAAGTAAATACTTCATATCTGTTCCATCCATTTAATTCCATTACGAGTAAATGAACTACAACTAGTGTAAATGTAAGAAGTTCGGTAAGCAGATAAGTCGACAGCAGAACGACAACCGGCCAGTAAACCACTCAAATTGAATTCATTTAGCTACAGCCACATTGGCAATCAAGATCTTGGGTACTGAACTTCACCCTTCTCTTGGTACATGTAGCATTCAGTCAAGCATTACATTATGCTCTTCTCTAATATCAGAGACAGATCAATCATTTGTTGCCAAATTAACAGTGTCTGTATTATAAGTGCACGAGCAATGGTACCCCTAAACATCTTAGATGTCAATAGCTAGTCACAATTTAGGAGGAATAAAAAGTTCTGACAGGAAAATCTCATATTGCATGTTCTTAACTTCTAATTTAAGATGACCGGTTTTGTGAATTCTCCATATCCATTTTTAAATGGGTTATCCATATCTGTTCCATAACTACAACTAGTATAGGTAATGTAAGAAGTTCGGTAAGCAGATAAGTCGACAGCAGAACGACAACCGGCCAGTAAACCACTCAAATATAATTCATTTAGCTACAGCCACATTGGCAATCAAGATCTTGGGTACTGAACTTCACCCTCTCTTGGTACATGTAGCTTTCAAACAAGCACTACATTTTGATCTTCTCTAATATCAGAGGCGAATCCATCATATACTTTAGCACACAATTAGGAGTCAATCCATTCCAACATTGTTGAAGTCTGTTATTTGAGTTAATCTAAAGGCTTCACAAAACTAGAAAATTACTAAAAATTAAGACTTTGAAGTAAAATCAGTTAATTTAAACCAGAAAATGAACTTTACCTCTTTCTTCTCTTCAAAAAACTCCCCTTCACCCTTCTTCTGCTTCTTCTCAGCTTCCTTAGCAAAATACTTATCATCAATCTTCTCAACATTCACTCCACTAACATCAACTTTCGTTGAAGTACCAATCACATAAGCTTGATTAACACGTCTTAAAGGAACCCCATTAAGCTTAAAAGGCCCAGTAACAAGAAGCAACCCAGATAAAAGCTGCTTCAAGAACACAACTCTCTTCCCCTTAAATCTACCAGCAAGGATAATCAAGACTGTACCTGGAGAAATACTCGCTCTTAGCTTTGTGGGTTTTGGTTTGTGTTTGTTTACAAGGGGTTTTTTCACGTCATCAGCTGGGTAAAACTTTGGGGATTTCTCAGCTGGTGGAGCTGAGATTGGTTTTTTCTGGTGTTGAGGGAATTTTCCACCGTTTTTCTTCTTGATTGCCCATAAACCCTTTTTGTGGTACATTTTGGAACGTGAGAACTTACCCACGCCCCGGATTAGCTCTGGGTTACGGAGTGTCTTCTTAGCCGCCATTGTTGAAGCTCTGAAGAAAGAGAGAATTAACAGTAAACCTAGCAGATTGTTATATACAGCTAGGGTTAAATGTTGGTGCCTAAAATGTCAGCTGTCCATTTTGGGCTTAATGTTTTGGGCTTAACTTGGATTTAATGGATCATTTCATGTAATTTGATCCGGTCCACCTTTTTCACAAATGGCCTCTGGCGGTAGGGTTGTTCATGGTTATAGTTAAAAAATCAAATCGAACCGTAGTCGAGCCGATTAAAATATTGATATTTGATTCATTTGATAGATTTGGTTTTAAATTTTGAAAAAACCGATGCTATTTGGTTTGGATTTGATTTTATTAAAAAACAACCGCAAAAATAACCAACCCGAACCAATAAATTAGATATATAAATTTTATAATTATTTATATATTATTCATAAATAAAATTAAAATATTTTTTAAAATTTTAATTAACTTACGTCTTAAACTTTACTATTTTCTCATGCCCAACACTTAAAATTTAGCCCAACTGTTACAATATTAAGTTTAAGTCCATCAAAATCATTTACTTTAGTCTTTACCTACCCTACCTCACATAAGATAGTCACATTTTGTCTTAATTGAAACACTTTGTCCGTGTATAATAACTCTAGTATTGTTTCATTGCTTAATTGAACCGACAATAGCTTTCATGTGGATTGTTCATGTACTAGATGTTTGTGTCTATCGAGATATGTATGTCCTCAAAAAATTTATTACTTTCAAATCGAAAATACCCGAAAAACTGAACCAAATCGAACCAAACCAACAATAACCAAATCGACAGTTATTTTTTTTGTTTGGCTTGGTTTGGTTTTAGAAATTTAAAAAATCGACTAGATTGATTTGGTTTTGATTTTAACCAATAACCGAACCACGAACACCCCTATCTGGTGGTCTTGATTTTTCGATCCCGCTTAATAGAAATTTTAAAAAATAACTTTTGTTTTAGAAAATTCGTTGTCCAAATTCCTTATTTGTCCATCTAATATAAGTTGTGGACATAAATTAGTTTTTGTCTATGTTAATGTTTAAAATATTTCAAGATAGTGAACTTGCTCATTTGACTATCAATTTTGTCTTATACGTAAAAATTAGAAACTATGCTTAATAGAGCAAACTCGGATGAAGTCTCTATTAGAGAAGAAAGAACAAACATATATTATAGAATTTTTGAGAAAGTTTTCGATCTCTTCCAAATATAGATAATTAATCATTTGTTTAACACGTTTTGTGAGTAGCCAGGACAATAAGAGATATCCAGCAAGTCATCTCGGAAAGGACGATGACTATGTTGTTTTCTCATGTCTTTCTTTGTTTATGATTCAATATTTTAGTATCCTAAACATAGAGGAACCATGTAACACCCCGTATTTTACGTGTACAAGTCCTACACATATGGAACTTGATTTAGCTTGGTGGTATAAGTAATGAACTTGATTTCCTAGATGAATGGTGACAATAAAGAAGCTATAAGGGTAACTCCCGTACATTGCAATATTGCACGATCGAGTGAACGTAAAATTTTAGAAGTATTTAAATTATGGATCGAAGGGCTATATGTAAGTCTAAAAGTTAAGGTGATCAAGTGTATATAAGTTTCGAGTTAAACTAAGGAGATTACACTCGGAAAACGATAAAAGGCTTGTTGGACTTTATAAAGCTAGCAGGTGTCACTTACTTGCTTAGCTCAAAATGGGCTAGGTAGATGGGGAAGATAGTTCATGCATTAGTGGGCTCACTTGAGGCCCAAATTAATAAAAGGAAAAGGAATGGAGATGAGGCCTCACACCAATCTGTCCAAGTCCAACTACTTGAGCCCAATAAAGACTAAGGCCCAAATTAAGGGTATAATTCTGGCCCATGGCTTAATATTAGAAAGGGGAAAGATTGCAGCCCAAGATAAGTACATAAATGGCCCATTTTGTGTATATATAATTCCAAGCAGGCGCATCACCTACTTGGACCAATTTGACAAATTAGTGGCTGATATTAAAACTTAAGAGGTGGGGAAAATTAAGACCTTTATAATCCCCAAGTTGCTGACCATTTCCTCACTTTTAAGAATAGATAAAAATCAGATTTCTCTCTAAGCTTCTCCTCTCTCTTTCAAAGCATAGCAGCAGCCATAAGTTTCCTCGGGTTCTTGGATAAACCCAAGCCCTTGCAAGGTAAGGTAAGTGGAATTACTAATGAATTTAGCCTAATTCTCTCATGGAATGCTAGATAAACATATTATTAGTTAAGAACAAGTAGAGGACTGAATCTGTCAAAAGTTTAATTGCTCACTTTCCTTTGTTATTGAGAGGCTTTTCTCTTTTTCTTTGGCCTATGTGAAGGGAAGCTCAAGTTATTGAAGAGTTAAAATTAAAAGAAAAACGAGTTATAAGAATTAAGGTAAAGTGACTACCCTATCTTTGTCTTCCTTAAACATGAGTCTAAGTATGATATTTTAAGTATAATGTTGATAAGAAACTATGGTTTCACGTCCTCTATTGTATGTTGGATTGTTAGGACTGTTTTGGGACAGGTTGATGTGTAAACATATTGGGGACAACTTGGTTGATGTCTGGAAAGGGTGTAAATTGTTGATATTGAAATATAGTTGTGTAGTGTACAAATGCAATAAAAGAAG
>NW_006239010.1:1461719-1507654 GCF_000226075.1 Solanum tuberosum | reverse complement strand
TCTTGTCAAATCTGTATGTATACATTGAATACCCTGCATGAGTTCTCCTTTTAACTAAATAAGGTCCATATATTATTTCAGCTCCTATGCATTTCATTAATTGTGTAACTACTCTCTACGTTGTTGTTCTTGAATTATATGATTATTACACGTCACTTGTTGACTACATAGTCCCACAACTCAAAATGCTATGACCACCAAAAGAATCATCTCAAATGTTAACGAAAGGATATTAAATGAATCTGCTTATTGATGGGTGGTATCCCAGGGGTGGAAGAATCACCTAGCATGGGTCGATCCCAATATTACGGGTGGTATCCCAGGGGTGAAAGGAAAGCCTAACATTGGTCGATCCCGATTTATATGTCTACCACTGATCAGCTGGTCATTTGTATTATATGATGTTCACAGAGTGTAAAGTAAAGAATGATAAAGTAAAGAAAAGAATGTAAAGTACCTGATTCCATAATATAAGAAAATGTGGTCTTGTATTCTTACATTGGTATATGATTTCATTTGAGTTCTTATTTCACATACAGTACTTTATGCCTTACATACTCAGTACATTCTCCCGTACTGACGTCTCTCTCGGGGGACCTGCAATTCATGCTGCAGGTACAGGAGCTACTAGATCTCCCCAGTAGAAGAACAAGACATCCATCGGCTATTGGTGAGCTCCAGGTTGATTCGGGGCTTTTCGAGTCTATAACATGTATTTTGGTATTGTATAGTAACTGAGTGTAAGGTGGGGCCTGTCCCGATCTTAACCCCATAATGTTTTATCATTTAGAGGCGTTGTAGACTATGTATAGTGAAGTGTGGTTGTGCCTCGTGTCTTAGACATCATGGTCCGAACGACCAAGTCATGTGCACTTACTTTTTGGCTTGTTAATACTGTCTTCTTTAATGAAAACATGTTATCCACTATGGCAGCACCTTTAAATGTTCATAGATAGAGCATGATTACAAATTTGTCCTCCCGAGCCTCCTCGGCAACGGGTGTCGGTCCGCCTTAATGGGATTTTGGGCGTGACAAACCACACCAATCCATTTCAAATTTGGTGGTTAAAGCTCCAATACGATGACAATACGATAAGAAAGGTCTTGCAGAAAAATTATCTGATCTCATGATAATAAAAAACTTGATACCTTTTATTCTTATTATTTTTTTCAATGTGAAAGCGAGAAAGCTTAAGAGGCCAAAAAAAAAAGGTGCGTTCAATTGATATGAATTTTATAGGCAAAAGTTAAAACTTAAGTCCTAAATCAGAAATTATTTTTTTAATTAATAATTGAGGTAGGTAAATAAAAATCGTTGATACTCGCAAATATATTACATGTTAGATTTATATCCCTACATAAAAAGTAGCAAACTGTTTATTTTGCTCCCCAGCTAAGCACTTCCCAAACCAAAAGGATAAAAAATTCCACTAAAAAGAGCAAAAAGCATAAACGACTGATCGGAGAAGAAACAACTCGCCGCCGAGTTAACACCGGTTCGCCGTCATAAATGGATGGAGTAGGTGCCCGTCTCGGCCGGTCATCAGCTAGGTACGCACCGACAACTGTATTTACTGGTCCGGTTCGTAGGTGGAAGAAGAAATGGATCCAAGGAGCGCCGCCCAGCTCCGGTAACAGCCACAGTCGGACCACTGCTAACGGCGGCGTTAATGGCAGTAACGTCTCTCATCTATTGCTTTTCAAGTGGATACCTATTAATGCGAGCCAGAACAATAATGACAGTTCCGCTAAGGACGACGTCGTTTCGGTGGAGGAACCACCTAAACGCAAATTCAAGTACATTCCGGTACTAATCTTCCTAATTTTACTTCTTTATGAACTTTATATACTGACTACTGTGCATTGTGTGTATGTATGTATATTTTTGCTATTACATTTAAGTATCCGGTATCCCTAACCTACCGGCCTGAATAATCCAAATTGACGCTGTGTATTGTATATAACTATAAGCATACTTCAATATTGTGCAATTTGAACTAGCTTTAATGTTTTTTTTTCTTTTTGTGGGATGTATTCTGTAAAAGATCAGATTTTTTGAAGAAATGAACTGGGTGTTTAGGGTTCTGGGTTAATAGTTGGGTTAGGAAGGACTGGTTAGCATTGGCGGATAGAGTGTTTCGCTTTGTGCACAGAAGGCAAGGAAATTCAGGTCATGAGACTGTAGTTGACTGGAGTGGACACGAAGTTTCTTACATTAGCTAGATCTCGTTATTGCTTCCTAATTATCAAAAGATAAAGCGGTAGATGAGTAACATTTGGAGTTGTGTTTGCAGCTGCAGACATTGGCTTCATAAGTTCACCCATAGGTATAGTGATACACTACATAGCTTCCTAAACAGGACTTTATATGAGGTTGAGGCCCGGACACGCGAAGCAAGAGGAAATAGGTATAGGTTAGATCAATAAAAGAAAGGCGAGGAAAGTGTACAAGATTCCAGTCTGGCGACCTCTGAAGGAAGGTGGTGTCGAGGAAGGGTATTTTGAATCTCAATCAAATAGCTGCAGTGACTTAAATGCTGGATCTGCCTTTGCTTATAGATACTAGTGCATCTGCCCACGCTTCATGTGGTTGTGGTAAAGATTCTCTTACAAATACAAAAAATCATAAATTTGATGGAAGAAAAATGAGAAGTACAAAAAATTTGACACAGATAAGTAAAATAAAGGTATGGACGTTAATCCCACATTTAGTCTAAAATAATTGTTTCTACCAAGGAAATAAAATTTTAGGATATAAATGTTGAAAAGTTAAAACTACCATTCTAATAAGGGAAATGGGTCAGAAATATGCCCCTACTTTCATTTAATAGTTAGGTTTACCTTTCGTTATACTACGCGGTTATTCATGCCTCACCCGTATCCCTACTTGGATGCAAACCCCCAAATATATCCAAATTAATTATTTTTTAAAAAAAATGACCCATTCCCAATTGAAACTCATGCCCGACCCATCTATCTATCTTAACCTAAATTAATTTAACCATTTTCAAATGAACTTCATTTGGAGCTATTGCCATGGTTCTGCAAATTGTTTTTGCACATGTATGATGAAAAAAATTTGTTCTTCCTTTTAAGTTGTATACTCCTTTTAAAATGGCCTTTATAATATGCAACTAAATTTTGTGCTAAACTTTTTCAATTTAAAATAAAATCAGCCGATTCTCTTTTTTCTTCCATAATCCTTCTTCACCAAAAATTGAGTTTTGAAGAATTTTTCTCCTTATCAACGTAACAATGCAGCAACCAAGAAACAATATAGGATATGAGAATTATAAAACGAAAACAACCCGTCAATGAATTTTATAGGGGAAAAAATGAAGCTTCGCCGGAGCAATGATTTCGTCGATTAGATTCAGTGTTAATAGAGGAGAGAGGGGGAGGTGTGGGTGGCGTGGTTTCAATGGCATTGCCGGAGCAGCGCCTAAAACACAAAGATCCGATCAGATCTGGGCACTTTTAGACGAGTATGAAGGCTCTGTAAATGGAGGAAAGAGGGAAGGGGAGAGTGGCATCGTGGTGGATGGCCGGCTAGGGCCGTTGCCGGAGCTAGCAGTAGTCATGAGACAGTTGGAGAGAAGTTTTTTCGTACTTTTTCAAGTCAATAACAAAATAAAAAGTTAAAAAATAAAAACAATGTTCTTGATGAAGCTTTTTTATTTCATCAATCTTAATGTGTATTGTAAATTGTTATAGGTGTTCTTGGTGTGGTAGTGGAAATACATGGTAAAATGGGGGACTTCTTTTTTTGACGAAATGTTTATTGATGAAGAAAAATAGGTTAAATGATTAGGTGAGTCGGATCATGTTAAAGGAAGAAATTGAGTGATTTGGGTTGAAATTGGGGATTTGAGGTCATTTTGGGGGAAATCGTAAGTTTGGCGGGTATGGGTGTTAAGTTAAATTGAGTGATTTAGGTTGAAATTGGGTATTTGAGGTCAATTTGGGGGAAATTGCAAGTTTGGAGGGTATGTGTTAAGTTTCGTAACGGCGAGAGTATGAATAACTACATAGTATAACGAAGGGTAAGCCTAACAACCTAACTATTAAATGAAAGTTGGGGGTATTTTTGACCCCTTTCCCTTCTAATAAAGCATAACAATTCTAGATTTTGTGACAAATAAGAGAGTAATATGGGTCAAAAGAAAAGGACATGGAGAATAAGAATATAGACATAAAACCTGACAAATATGTTTGGGTTTCTAATACTTTGGGACTCTTATGTAACAGTTTGGCTATTGATAGTGATTGTTGGACTCTCCAGTAACTGCTTCTCCTTTAATAATGAATTTGGAATTTTCAAAAATATAATTAAACGAAAAGAATGCGTAACAAATACTAGAAAAAAAGATAAATAGGAATGTTGGCCATAAAGAGATGCCATATCACCTAGTTTATGCTCACCTTCATATAGATATATTGATTGGTTGGACATAAGGGATATGTTCTTACATTCTATTGTGAGCTTGCAAAAGTGCATAGCTGAAGGACTGATATGCGTAGTTTTCCAAATAAACATGAAGCATTGATTTAGCTGTTATGTCCTGAAATGTGGGAATCCGAATTTCAGAGTTCTTTAGTTGATAGAATATGGATTTCTTCATAAACTGAGGAACAAAAATCCTCTGTGGCATGCCCCCAAGGCCTAGCTCGAGTGGCAAAAGGTGGAGGATTTGTGGCTATATCGCAGGTTCAATCCCCACACCATACAAAGTGAAGCCCGGTATTTAAGTGGAGAAGGGTAGAGGGGCGGGCCCATTATCCACCAAGTTTAGAAGGCTGTGATTGGTCCGAAGGGCGGGTCACAAACGGATTTCTCGGTTATCAAAAAAAAAAAAAATCCTCTGTGCCACAAGAACCATAGAACTACTCTTCTGTGTTGCAAGTTGTTAGTATGAGAATTGTTGGTGGCCCGAATATCTTTTGACTTTATATGCTTTGAAGTAGAAGTACTGTCTTTAGAGGTAATGAAGTACAAGTTTTTATTGACGACCATTTTCCCTATTTATGGCGCCAAAGAGATTTCACTTTATCTCCTTGAGAAGTATAATTTCCCTTCCTTTTCTCCTACTTTAGTTTGACTAATCTATGTAAGAGCAAGACCAAATAATTCATTTGTTTCCATTTCTATGTTCCCCTTTTCCATTGTGCAGATCCAAACATGACAGAAGGCTGAGAAGTACACTTAAGATATCCTACTGATAAAATAGAATTACCATTTAACTATGTGTGATTATGTGGTTCTCATGTCACTGCTTTCTTTGTTGTGTTAATGAGGAGATTAGCAAGACAGTAGCTGAGCCAGGGATTTTAAGAAGTAATAGATTTGTAGTAGTTGGAATTATTGACATTCTCAGTATGCCTTATTTCCTGATGGATATAAATGGGCAATGTCAAATCAAATCTGCTACAGCTAATTGTGTGAGTTATGCATTGTCCGTATTCTGGTGGTGAAGCGTACTTGATCTATACCAAAGTAATATGCACTGTGCCAATTTTTTTTAATATTTCTTTCCTTTAAGTGGATTGCTTCTTGTATGTCAGTAAAGATAACAGGATTGGTTTGTGCTGTGCGAGTATACTTTTTCATTTTTTCTTAAAATGGTTGAGATAGATTAACGTGCTTGAAGAACAAAAGAATGATGCATCTGAACAAGCTGAAGATGATATTAAACCAATTGAGAGTGACACAAATAGTGAGGAGCCAATATCTCAGGTGGATGGTTTTGATGAAAAACCTGATATCAACGACGTGCCCATGGAAGAGAATCAGGTACGTTAAAGCTATATAATATTCTTGCCAAACTTGTTATATTTTTATTTTTTGGTTCTGTCTGATCTTTGTTTGTTTGTCCTTCCTGTTGATGCCTTTCTTTAGCTTCTTTGGAAGTGTTTTTTAGAAAATATGTCATGATTTCTCCCTCCGTCGTTTTCTTCTATGTGTGAACTTTATCTGGTTATACACTCCAGTTATATGGCTAGAAACACAATCCAGATTTCACAAGTCTAACAATGACATGAGATAATGTGTACGAGTGTCTAAATTGAGTCTTTATCTTTCAGGATCCGAAGAGAAAACCTCCAGAACGACAGGACTTAAATGAAAGGACTTTGGACTTATCTTTGGGCTAGAAAGCTCGCGATGAAAACAATTCTGACTAAAAAACAGGTCAGGCAAGTGAGCTACAGGAGCACCAAGTCATTTGGCATTCCCCAAAATGTTGCCCTGTGTCAGTTGTGACTAAACTGCCTGTGTCTTCATATGACACCGGCTTAATGTAATTGTATTCTGAAGCTATTGTGTTTACTTTGTAGAGGATTCGATTTTTCTGGGAACTATAGCAAAAAACCTTAATGTTGTTCCATCACATTTAAGTGCTAGAGCACAATGTGTGATATGTGTTGTTTAGGCGCCTATTAAGGGGTCGAACCTTGCTTCAGACAAGAAGCCTGATATTTGAGTAGAGAACAGTAGAGGTGTCAACTCATTATCCATCGACATTCAAACTGCTCTTCATAATTTCTCTGCATAAAAAATCACATTGGAGTGCTAAATTCATTTCTTTTATTCTCATAAGAAAGAACCAATGCTTTTAGCGTTTGAGAAAATCTTTAAAAAATGAAATATATTCTTGAAAGTTAATTATATATACATGGACCAGCCATTGCAATTCAAAGTTATGTTTTTTTTGCATAAAATTATGCGGAAGTGAGGCTTGCCACAGACTATTTCCAAGAGAGGAAGTTTTTAAGTATCTTGGGCCGTGCTCCAAGGTTGTGGGGAAATCGATGATGATGTCATACATCACATTGGAGCGGCATGGGTGAAGAAGAGGTTTGTCTCTGGAGTTGTGCGTTATAAGAAGATATCACCTGAACTTGTTTTGTGGGGTGGAGTGTTGGTCAGTCAAGAAGTCACATTTAGAAGATGCATGTTGCGGACATGAGGATGTTGAGATGGATGTGTGGACATATTAGGAGCAACAAGATTAGGAATGAAGTTACCCGAGAGAAGGTGGAAGTGGCTTCTGTGGTGTACAAGATAAGGGAAAGGAGACTGAGATGGTTTGGACATGTGCAAAGGAGGTGCGTTGACGCCCTAGTGACAGAGTGTGAGAAGTTGATTGTAGGGGTACCTAGAGGGGTAGAGGTAGGTCGAAAAAGTATTTGGGAGAGGAGATTAGACAGAACATGACACAACTTCATATTAATAAGCACATGTCTCTAGATAGATAGGAGTGAAGGTCATGTTAGTGTAGAAGGTTAGTAAGGGTAAAGTGTTGTCTTGCTATGAGTAGGTTTAGACTTGTTAGTGCATACCGTAAAACTTCACTCAATGGGATTTTCACTGAGTATGTTGTTGTTTTAATATCTAATATTCACTTAATTTCTAAGTAATTTGTAGCATAAAATATTTAATATGTACCACCAAATGCATATTGGGATCCTTATTTTTAACCTTATTTGGTGTTTAAATTCTAAAAATAAAATATTTTTTAACTATTCTTATCAAAGATCTAGATTCGAGTTATGGGTAGCATGTCGTCTTTTAATAGGAATGTTTTACTAAAAAGTACTCTATTAAATTAATTTTGGACAAGTTTAAACAGATTAAAACAATAAACTGGCAAGTCATTAATCCATTCAAATTACTTAGTCAAAATAGAGTGAACAATAGTATATATATATATTATTTTATTTTAACTAAAAAGAGTGAACAATAGTAATGATTTGCTTATGATCATTTTTAGTTTTTATTAATATATTCATTTCATCACCAAATATTTTAAAAAAAATTTATAACATATAAAACAAGATAAAAAAATGTTTTTTTTAAAAAATAAAATAAAATTATGAGTTAATTTAAGCAATATATTTATCCAATATATAAAGAAAACTAGTTACATGCTTTTATGATAAAAAAAAATAAAAAATTACAGGCAACAACTCGGAGCTGAGACTATCTCCGACCGACCGGCGACTGTCGCTCTTCTGCCACTCATACTTGCCGCCGTTGAAGGTAAGGTATGATTGACTTCTCACTTGTAGATGCCGATAACAGACCTCTCGCTGGCTCGTTTTTTTAATAATAAAACAAATATTTCGTGCCTGTGCGTCTTATATGTGTTTGTATTTGAGCTTCGTTTCTCTCATGCATGATGTGATATATCGTTGTGCGTTTGAGCTGAATTTGGGGCTTTTTGGTTCTTTCGGAGCTTCAGGGATTTGTAATTTGAGGACCTTATTTTTTTGGTCCTAAATCCACTGCTTGCTTTAGTGGCTGGCTTTAGGGTTGAGCCGCAGCAGTCGAAGTTATGAGTGATGAATTCCTCCAAAAAATGGAAAAGAGAGAAGATGACAAAGAGTTAATGAAGTAATTGGAATATGAAATTTGTGAGGTCTTGAGAGTGCTGGTTGTTTGTTTAATAACCTGCAGATCTCGGGTTCAGGGCTATTGAACGATTCGAAAAAGCTCATTCGGAGTTGAGTGAATGGATACTCCGAGATAGAACGAGAAAAATTGAATTTGATTAATTCAAATTTATAAGACATTTGAACAATTAGAAAATTACAAAAAACAAAATGATTCAGTTTGAACAGTAAAGGGAGATTAATCAAGTCCGACAATGGGTTTGAGTGTCGAAGGAAATAGCCCCTTTGCAGAAATGCAAGAGGAAGACAGTGAAATGTTAGGATTGCTCGTTTGATAATCAGCAGGTCTTTGGGGTAAAGGCGGAGGTAGGATTTGAAGTTTATGGGCTCAGGGTTCTAGTCCTTGATCGTTCGGTATGGGGGATGGAATAGACAAGGATTTCTCATGGGATTAGCTATCCCAACTTCTATATGGGATAGCTAATCTCAACATTTTAGTACATATCCCATGAGATTGTTATCCTGCATCCTGCCAACTAAACGCAGGATAAAATAATTTCTTGTAAATTAATAATTTATACATATTAAATAGATTTCTTAAGAAAAATATAGAGTTCGGACGAAAGTTGTTGATTTCGGCCAAACCCGTATCTTGAAAGAGTATAGGGTGGTAAGTTTAATGGACATAATACTTATTAGAGGTAGGTTTCTCTTCTATTTTCCGATTGATTACAGAAGATTTAGGTTTCTGATTGTTCCTTAATTATTTGACTGCAGAGACCTCAGAACCAAAATCTCCGAAAACTGCACTGAATCAGGTTTTATAAGTTCTGTTTATTTCTCCACGTCTAGCTCGCTCTATGGCATTACAATTCAGTAATCTTTTTCTCCTGTCCCAACAGCTTCCCTCAGAATACCATGGATTCTCAAAGCCAGAATACTTCATTGCAGCGGCTGCAAAATGTTGAGAAGGTAAATGTTTCTACAGGATTATTGACTTAAGAAGGGTTGATTTCATAGCTGTTATTCTTTGTGATCAAAATACTTAAAGTTCTGATTTCAGAATTGATACTACAATATTATATCTTCCTTACCCGAGTCCTTGTTACTTGCTCTTCTATACTGTATACCAAAATGTTTCAAGAAAGAAAAAGAAAGAGGAGAGTACTTTTTGAATTTAGGTGAAATCCATATTTCGTTGATTGGGTGAAACACATAGAAAAGCTTGAAGATATATGGATGGTGTTATGCCCCGGAAAGGGACTCCACCATTGAGCTCTCCTAAGCCTTCTGGAGTTCCGGATCCTTCACTTTCTGGGACAAGAGAAATGAATGAGGACAAGAGCCGCTTGGCCAGATAACCATGACTAAGAATTTCATGTCACCCACCTATATCTGCAGCTTCCAAGAAAGTAAGTTCTGGCTGAAAGGAATGAGATATTTAGCTCTTGTGAAAGCCACCCTCACAAAGCCTTAAATCTTGGGTCTAAAACCGTCAAGTAAATTCAACTTCTCATTGTTCTTGAAGATTAACTATTTCTTCCTTCAATTTTGCATCTGAATCTGATGATGGTCAATATAACAACTCTATTTTTTATTTCTCCTATAAGCCAAACGACCTCTGACTAGTTACCACTCCCCTAGGCCAAATTATCTAAACTACCAGGCCCAGCCATATAGGTGCCGTGGGACTTTTCTCCATCAAGAAATCATGAGAGGATAGGATGACGACGCTTTAGGATTCAAACGAAGCAGTTCTCTTGATTCCCAAAAATCTAATGATAATCAAGGGCCATTGCAGCAAGCTCAAGACTCCTCAAATCAGCCAAAAAAATATAACTTGAAGTCAGAGAATGAAGATGGGAATAGTGTTGAGGATGACGACAATGATGAATAAATGAAAGACATTGTGGACCGAGAATAGGATCTGAAATGGCTATTCAAACTTCTGCTTCTGTTGGTTGCTTTCTTCCCGTCTGGCTCATTGAGTATCTTCCACGAACTCCAGGTTGATCTTCAACAGTTAGAAATCAAATCGTATTCGAGATCGTGCTGTCATATGCCCTGAATATCTCCTAACACGAGTTTTCTCTGGTCTAAAGGAAACAGCATCTCTGTTGTTTCCTAGTCTTTGGTTTTTTCAGATTAAAACGTGGTGATGTAGCACGTCAAGTGCAAAGACAACTAATTGTAATTTGATGAGGAAATCATGATCTTAACTTTCAATGGGGAATCAGTAATCACTTCTCTTGATAGAAAAAATTTAACTGAAACATTACTGACACATACCGTCTGTTGCTGTATCTTCCTCTGATGGTTGCAGAGGATAGTCAGAGTTCTGGAGCTAGCAGGAGGTGTAATGGATGAAATGGCAAATCCGAGCGGCCCCAGGAAGGAGTTTATTAACAACCATTGCAGTGAGTTCATGCAACTAATCAAGGTAAGGACATACTTTACTTCTTTGCACCTAGATATTCTTGAAACCTTTGTAAGAAACATGATAGAAAACCATGTAAATGTGTAATAAGAAGCCGTTAAACTTTCTTGCTGTCAGTCCTGGCCTTTGAATGTATGATTCGATGACTATTCTCATGCTTACATACTGTTTTTGGTCCTCCTTTTATGTGTATTTATTTGGTGTTTGTTATTAAATTTGAAATTTTGTCCCATGTATACAAGGTAAAAATGGACAATTTTGGTTTGGTTTGGTTTGTGAACTTTTACGTTGCGAGCTAGCTAGTCTGCTGTTGTCATGGCCAGTTTAATATTATCTTTTGTCCGGAAATACTGTCTGTAACTTGAGATCTGATTGGACCAAGATCAGTTTGAGAACTAAATGGATGATATTTTACTAATTACAACAGGACATCCAAGTCACACTGCGAGAAGAAATCAAAAGTGCATGTGAATATCGTCCTTTTGAGAAGTGTGACTATGTACCAAGAATATCAAACGAGATCTGTTGCAAGAAACTCGAGTATGTCATTTCTCAGTTCGACAATATGAAACAAACAATTGAGGGGTATCATGCTGCAGCATCAGACCATATGGCCCTTGATTAGTAGGTAATATACTCAGTATTGCCTCTTGTTCGTGTGGAAACATAAATATCTACGACAACAACTACTACACCTCAACTCCAAGCAAGTTAGAGCCAGCTAATCTGCCAAGATTAATTTATTTATTTAAAGCGTTTGAATCAATACCTCAGGATGACCACTTTTCTGTGAATAGGTTTGCCGATGGATCTCTACTAATGATATAAAATCTTGTTGCAGTTGAAAATTTCTTAGAACATGATATTACATGTCTGTGTAAACTTTGGTTTTTCTTGGTTGTTCAGTAAGCGATGATGAGTTGAAGTACTTGGAACCTTGAATGGGGAATTCTCTTTGAAACAATTCTTGAAATGTCCCTGTACTGTTGGATTTGTATCTTATTTCATTCAATACTATAGTTCAGTATCTGCTGTTGAATTGTAGGAATGATACATTTGGTGTTCACTTGTTTATGCAAAGAACTTTGCTCAATCTTGCAAAATTGCTCTATAGTTGGCTATTTATGTCATAGTTCAGCAAACATAATTTCCATTATTATTCATCATTGTATATGCAACCTGACACATGGATGATGTGTGATTTAAGTGTTCGCTTCGTGCAAGACATTGCTTAGAACCAACAGGTCAGCATGGTAGATGCACGATCTACTTTGCATGTTTCATCCTTGAGCCCTTCGCCTATCAGCTTGCTAGACAAACTAGCTTGATCCGTCTTCCGCTTCGATACGTTACACTCAGAAGATCCAACAAATCCTAAAGTCTCTTTCTGCCTATAACTAATCTGTAAGACTGATCCCCAAACTCAGTCAAAGACCATTGCATCACAGGTGACTCGATAAACCTAAAATAAAAAATCATAATCTTTTAGGATCACTATAGACTTGACCAAAGATGTAATAGGATGCAAAAATAAGATTCATATATATAGATAATAGATCATGATATATGTACTAGTGCAGGGTAGGATATAATATTATTAGAGAACTTTCATATTATTTTTGTTATTATTTATATATTTTATCTTATTTTTGTTTAAATGAAAAAGTGAATGATTACTTCAACTTAGTATTTTGGACTGAACCATAATTATTACTTTCTCAGTTTCAATTCATTTGTTTTACTTTTCTTTTTTTGTTTATTTAAAAAAGGTTATCTCTTTCCATTCTTGACTACACTTTTATTTCAACTTTTCACAAGGCAATTGTCATGTTTAAAATTAGTGTAAATTTGATACATAGTATATATCTTTAGTTTAAGAACACAAGATTTAAAAGTTTTTTTTATTTTTTAAATTTTATGTCAAGTTAAAATCAGACAAATAAATTGTAACGGAGGGAGGATGACAAGTCAATTCTTGTCCATAGGTAAACACTCCTCAAACCCTATCATCATTCATTTACTATTAAAAAAAACCCCAAAATGTTGTCATCAACTTCCATACACCACCTCTCTCTTTTCTCTTCTCATATAAAACTAGACCTCATCACCTCTTCAACCACAAAAAAACCCCATAAATTCTTTCAAATTTTCTTCTTTTCCCCCATTAGTATTTTCATTTCTTTGAAAATATGACTATGAAGAACAATCCTTATAGAAAATCCACAGTTCATCCAATTACTCAACCAGACCAACAACTTTCTTTATTACCAACAACAATCTTGACACTAACAACATCTTTATCTCAAGAAGACAAACAAATCTTGTCATATTTAATTTCTTGTTCTTCTAGCAATTTCTCCAATAATCTTGGAAATTGTACTACTCACAACAACAACAACTACAACAAAAGTTGCTATTGTTTTAATTGTTATATGAGTTATTGGGTGAAATGGGATTCATCTCCAAATCATCAACTTATTCATGAGATTATAGATGCTTTTGAAAATATGGTGTTAGAGAAAAAAAAGGGGAAAAACAAGAAACAGAGGAGGAATAAGAATAGAAGTTCTTGTGGGATTGAGAAAAATTCTGAAATTTGTTTAGAGGAAAATTCAACAAGTTATGATGGTGATAGAGAAGAGGAATTAGGGTCTGTTAGAAGATTTGTGAATTTTCTTGGTGGAAGTATTTGGAGTGTTTGGCATGTCTGAAACAGAGGCGAATCCAGGATTTCAAGAAAACGGGTGCACCATTGCTTTAGAATTTCGTTTTTTTTTTTGAAAAAACGAGTGTTATTAGTTACTAAAAAAAATGGAAGGGAGTTGTGGCTGGCTGGGATTGAACTCAGGACCTTGGTGTTAAAATCTGGCTCTCAAACTAGTAAACCATCCAGCAACTTTAAGAACAGGTTCAACAAGTGTTTATTTAATATGTTCTTTAATAATTATACAAGTAATATATCGAGTTTAGTCGGAGGACCACGGGTTCGGGTGACCCAAATTTTACACATAAATTCGCCACTGGTCTGAAATGTTTCAAGGTAATATTGGGAAAATCTAGGTTCTCTTTTTATTTCATTCGGTGTTTGGTATTTGTATTGGAATTTGATGAAATATGACTTTGCGCATGAAAGTCTCGATTTCATACTTGGAACTCGTAGTTAAAACTTTTGGTTAAGGATAAAGGAATAGTTACCACTCAACTGCGACTCTCGTTTGGATAGTTTTGTTCTATTTTATTTTTTTCCATTCGATGTTCGATACTCGTATTAGGATTTGACGAATCTTAATTCATGCTCTTACCCAAAAGAGATTTCATACTCAGAGCTCGTATTCAAAATTAAGGATGAAGGAACCCTTTATGGATGATTTTGTTCATTTTTCACTTCTATAGAAGTTTTTGTTGTTTCTTACTTATTCTTTGTTCCTATGTAAATACCTTTATAACAATATAAAATATGGTCCTTTTGGAATGTTCATGAGCTTTCAATTTTATTGTCTTCATAATTTTTTTTCATTAATGTCTAGTTAGGACTTCCTTTATTTTCCACTTTTGCTTAAGAGTTATCTATGAAGTAATTGAGATGACAAATAAACCAAAAATGAAAAAAGTGAGTTTGCTTCTTTCTTGATTGAGGAAATGTTTTGTAAAGGAGATACATTCTGTTGGACTATTTTTACTGCTAGTTAAAAAAGTATTAAATCTTTAGTTATACTAGTACTATTTTACATTCTTGGAAAATGGAATTTTAGTGAATTTTGTTTACTATTCCTTCCGTTTATTTTTAATTGTTATAGTTTTTCTTTTTTTTAGAGTCAAACTATAAGAATTTTGACTAATATTTTACGATGTATTTTTTCATCATATTGATATGCAAAAAAAAATACAATTTATAGTACTTTTCGTATAGTTTTTGAATATCTAAATTTTTTGTTTAAAATATTAAATTAATGTAATCTAATTTAACTTTAAAAATTAATTAAATTGACTTTTGAAAAGTGTAACGTCATAAATTAAAATGAACAAAATGAGTATATTTGTTTTATTGATAATAGAGAATTTTTTGGACTCAGTCCATAATTAATGGATTTTAATCGTCTACATTTTTTCATTTAAATATACATTTAGAGAGTGATGCATGTTCAAAATTTCATAAATAATGGACACATCCTTTTACCCATTTTAACTTAGAATAAACTCTCTAAGTGAGGTACGATTGAAAAGTTCATAGATAATGAACAATCTTTTTATCTTTCTTCACTTAAATATAAATTTAGAGAGTGATGCATCATTCAGAACTTCATAAATAATAGGTTTATAAGCACGTATTTCTATCCCTGTTTACTTAAATATAAATTTAGAAGAGTGACACGATTCAAAACTTCATAATTAATGGATATGTTTCTCGATCATTTTTCACTTAAATACCAGAGTCAGAGAATTTTGTTTATTTATGGCCAATGAAAGAGGATGGAGATTCTTTGTCATCTTTGAAGAATTAGAATAGGTCAGCCACAATTACTATTTTTTATTTTTTGTGAAATTGAAGAAAGTACTCCATTGACCTTTTTTGGCTTGGGAAAGTCTAAAAATTGTGTTCTACATTTGACACTAAGTCGAATTACACCAGTCGATGTGTGAGAGCGATATTTTTGAAGGATTTTTTTCATTCTTGAAAACTCAATTACGAGTCCTTTAATCAACATGAAGAAACTTCAACCATTCCATCATAATACTAGTGACTTTGTAAAACAATTATCATTCAAAAATTCATCATCAAAAGATAGAATAGTAGATGTCAATTTATTCTAATTATCTTTTATTTTATTTTTCTATGTTATTTATATGATAAGTAATAAACAAATTAAATTATGTATATTAAACTTTGGTTATAATTGAGACAGGTCATGATCCCCTCTCTCCCTACCAACAAACTTGCTCCTGCATCAACAGTATCTTAATTAATAATTAAAATAATTGTTCATTAATATAATGATCAATTATTGTTACTTAATTAAAGCCTCTCTTTTTTTGTTTGGTGAAGGATGTTGGTCTCAACTCCTTTAACCTTCACAATCAAATTATTAGATGTTGTTATCATAACCAAATCTCTAATTTAATGATATTATAATCCTTTATTATATGTCCCCCTTTTTATGGGTTAAGGAAGTTGATCTCAACTCCTATTCCATCCCTCGTCAAACTATTAGATGTTGGGATAAAAATAATCAGAACGCGAAATACTTTATGTATTAGATTAATTTTTTTATTATTGTTTTTATAGTATGAAAATAATAACTCAATATTTAGTTTAATGGTAATATATATAGTTCCTTGTCATATGGACATTGATCTCAACTCCTATTCCTTTCTTCATCAAATTATTTGAGGTTCGAATAAAAATAATCAAAATACGATATGTTTTATGTGTTAGACTGTCTTTTAATTTTATGATATTTAATAATTCCTTGTCATATGTCATCATCATTTTTAAGAAATTATTATTTTGGTAACTACATTGATCTCAACTCCTATTCCATCCCTCATCAAACTATTAAATGTTAGGGCAAAAATAATTAGAACGCGAAATATTTTATGCATCAATCTAATTTTTTTTGTAGTATAGAATAATCGTGACTCAATATTTAATTTAATGGTAATATAGTTACTTGTCATATGGACATTGATCTCAACTCTTATTCCTTCTTCATCAAATTATTTGATGTTCCAACAAAAATAATCAAAATGCGGAACGCTTTATAATGTATCAAACGTGGTTTTTAATAGAATAAAAATAATCATAACCCAATATTTAATTTTTAATGATATTTTTTAATAGAATAAAAATAATTATAAACCAATATTTAATTTTTTATGATATTTAATAATTCCTTGCCATATGCCATTTAAAAAAAAATAAAAAAATTTGGTAACTACATTGATCTCAACTCCTATTCCCTCGATCATTAAATTATTTGATGTTGAATATAAATAATCAAAACCCAATCTTTAAATATTTATTTGTATTATAATACCTTGCCATGTGCCATTTTTAAATACTTTTTTTTGTCCCACAATCATCAAATTATTAGATATTGGATAAATATCTTCTTTTTAAAAATAAAAAATAAAAACATCTTCAATTTGATGATATTATAATTCTTTACAACAATGTCAGGATTACAATAAATTTATCTTAGGTTCCCTTATCATTATTCTCTACACGCTTCGTACTATAATCTTTTTTTCTCATGAAAATATCAAAATTTCTAAGTAACATATATTTATTATTGAAAATTTTCATTAAAAGGATTTAAAATACAAAAATTAATTAAACGCCTGAATAAGTCAAGAATTAATATGATCTTTATCGCTAATGTAAATATCGTAATTAAAGTGGAACAAGATAGTCATGGATTTTTTATCTTTGAATTGGTCATTAGTCAAGTATTATATATGACTACAAATAATCAAATATTACACATAACTATCATAAAGGCTTACTTAATTCCTCTTCCCAATTTGTGCGCCACATTTCATTTTTCGAGAGTCAAATCGTTTAAATTTTATTGTAAATTTGCGCATAAATTTCCTAAAAAAAAATTGAAATTTAAAAGATGTATGAAAAATTTACAGTAAAAAATATACTTGTTTGAATCTTGAAAGCTAAATTGTGTCAGATAAATTGAGACAGAAGGAGTATAATTTTCTTTCTTTGACTTCTTAGTGAATTATGACTTAGTCAAAATTAAATCTACTAGTTGAATGAGTCTTTAATTTCTACGTCTGAAACAAGTCAAGATAAAAGTTGAAATCAGTGTGTTTTGTCATTATGGAAAAGAAGTGGAATATTGGAGAAAATTTTGATGGAAATTTTGCGTCCTAAAAATTAACAATAATATTTATATTATTATATATTAGTTCGAGCAAATAATATGAAGTCAAAATTTAATACTAAGGGTAAGGAAAATGACTTCTCCCTGTAAATGAGCGAAGTTATTTGAAATATGACATTATTAATCTTGAGTACAAGAAGTAATGTTTTGATGAGATATACCCATAGTGTGACAGGCGGTATGTATAAGGCTTATAAATGAATTAACTAGTATATAGTTGATTAAAGATTATCAACTATTCTAGCTTTATGCCGATGAGTTAAAGCCTGCAAGTTCGAACTAAGATCGCGGCCCTTTGTCCAGGTCATTCCCGTCAAACTATGGGAAAACACATAAATGGTGTCACTTGTAAAGTAATTACATACAGAAAATCTATATGAGACACATTAATGTTAGAATTTCTTAGACACAATGTTACATCAAATAAACTACAACACAATTGATGAATATACACTATACAAGTAGCTAGTTAATTAATTTACCAATGTACCTATTGAACAATTAGAATGATATATTAAATGACTAAGAATTATTATTGATTGATAAAAGATTCAAACATTTACAGGTATAGATGAAGAACTCATGGATACACAGCCTTTCAAACGTTCAATAATGGCGTTCCGGCTAACTAGCCCTGAATGAAGGGTCATTGGAAGCCCTTCCTTGACACATTCATCGTACTTTTCGAGTGCAGATACAATGTATGTGAAATCTGGCCTCTTCGAAGGGTTAGCTGCCCAGCAACGCTTTATAAGTTGTGCAAGCGCCAGTTGACAACTTGCTGGCATAGGTGGTCGTTCGTTCTGCAAAATAACAAACGTTAATCAATCAATCAACGAACCAGCTTAAACGCGAAAAAAACTTTTGAGAACTGTGTAACGTGATGCCAAAAGTAAAAGAAATTAAGGCCATGACCTCCATTTGTCTGAAAGGTTCTAGCAGAGGTGGATTCAAGATTCAAACTTACGAACATATCAATCAACTAGAAGTTAATCTCAAACCGGTTGAGACCAACTTAAAATGCAAAAAACTTTTGAGAAATGAGGATGAGTTACATTTAGCTTAAAGGTGGCCCATCACAAGGAATACGGTTCAAGCAGAGGTAGATTCAAGATTCAAAATAATGAACATTAAATCAATCAACCAACCAACCAACCAACCAACTACATTATCTCAAGCATGTTAAGGCCACGTTAAAATACGAAAATTGGTAATGTGGCACAATTAGGCCTTTTTCAGGTCTAACTAAGAATCAGGTAAAAGTAAAAGTAAAAGAAACTATGGTCATGACTTTCATTTGGCTGAAAGGTGGCCCGTCACTACGGATATGATTCTAGCAGAGGCAGATTCAAGATTTAAGCATGATGAGTTCGATCTTCATATTCTTACTACTTAGCCCGCTATAACTTTAGAATTATGGTATCAAAATGTCATATATATCTAAGCTCCGTGTCAAAAATGTTGGGTTCGGTTGAACCCCTAACTTATTATCTATGTCCGCCACCGGGTTCTAGGTAGGGAAAAGAACTTCTGATATAATGTTGAAGTCAATTCTACTTCTCATACATTTGGTTGAGACTTCTCTCACTGTTTTTTGTGCTTCTAGGAAAATAAACTATCCAACGTTACTACCTTATTCGAAAGAATTTTGAATGCGAACTCATTAAGTTCAAATTCTGAATCCACCTCCGCAAGAAGTAATAATTAACAAAGGCTATTTGCACCCTTGGATACTTGGCCTAGCTCAGGAAACAGGGCAATTTGCCAAATTTCAATTAATCTAAAAACACAAAATCAACTATGAAAAATAATAATTGAGTTTTGAATTAGGCAAACCTTTTCAGCAACAGCAAAAGCAGCCTGAACTGGTGTCATTCCTTGAAACGGTAACAAAGCTGTTGTGAGTTCCCACAGCACAATCCCGAAACTGTAAACATCAACTTTCCGCGTATAAGGTTTCTCCTTGATCATCTCTGGTGCCATCCATCGATACGTTCCCATATTACCTTTAGCCTCTCTGCATTGTGTTTCAAGACATGACGTGCCAAAATCCGCGACCTTAACACGCATCTCATCATTTAAGAGTAAATTACTCGATTTCAAGTCTCTATGGATCACCCCTTGTGAATGAAGATACTCCATTCCTCGCGATATATCGAGGGCTAACCTCAGAATTGTTTCTGTTGAGAGTGAGTATGGCTCTTTCTTGTTGAGGTACATCCTTAGAGTTCCTTGTGACATGTACTCTGTGATGATACAGTACACAGGAGGTTTCTTACACGCGGCGATGAACTGTAAGATAAACAAGAGATGTTTTAGTAAGAAAAATTGGACTCATTGGCAAGCATTTATAAGTAGCTATGTTGATCGGATCCTCTAAAAATGCATAGCTTTTGGATGATCCGACACAAGACACACACTGACTGGCAATATTTTTGAAGAGTCCGTGCAACATAGATCAGTAGGGTAGGTATTAATTTGTTGAAGCTGCATCAACTTTATTAAATTTCATATTGAATAAAATTACTTGGTGATAATGTTCTCTGTGAACTTTCTACAAACAGGTCTTGAGCTACTTCTATGAAGCTGAACAGGAAAAATATGAAAAAGGAAAATCATGCTCCTTTATACTTGGAAGCCAAAAAAAAAAGCTAAATGTGAATGCACCAAATGCTATAAAGAAACTTTAACTGTAACAAAAAAATCATAATACAAAAGCACACACAAATTTGGCCCCAGCAGACAAGTTAACACTTCAACTTTGAGTATGCACGTCTAGACACTTCAACCTGTCTCCACTGTGTCAGTTAAATACTCCAACTTACAAAATGATCCTCTAGACACCTCAGCATCGGGTGTCCACTAGACATAGTGGGGATGAGTTGGAGTGTTTAGTTACTAATTGGGACCGAGTTGAGATGTCTAGATCCACACTCTCAAAGTTGAAGTGTTTATTTACCAACTTGATCAAATTTGAATGTCTATAAATGAATAATGCAAAAAATAAATGTTTCAATTCAACTATGATGCTTTCTTAAATAATCATCTGAAAACCTTGTGAATTTATAGGTTCTGATTGTGCTTTCAACCAAAAAACTACAAGTAAATGTTATACTCCCTTTGTTCCAGTTTGTTTCAGCATTTCCTTTTTAGTACATTCCTAAAAAGATACACATTTCTATATTTGGAAATAGTTTAACTTTAACCTTCCCATTTTACCTTAAATAAGAAGCTTTTATAGTCACATGAATGTTATGCAAATGTTTAAGACCACAAGTTTCAAAAGTCTTACAACTACACAAATCATGTTTAAGATAATAAATTTCAAAAGTATTACGGCCACACAAATGTTATGACATGTTTGAGACCACAAGTTTCAAAAATCTTATATCTACACAAATGATATGACATGTTTAAGATGACGAGTCTCAAAATACTTACAACCACACAAATGTTATGACATATATAGGACCTGCAAACTTCAAAAGTCTTACATCAACACAAATGTTACTACACATTTTCTATCTTAAACTCTATATCGACTCAAACTACGTCACGTAAATTGAAACAAAATGATGTATAAGTAGAGGAAATTTGACCTGAACTATATTGGGATGATAGAGTCTAGAAAGCAAAGCAACTTCAGACTTGAACTGTTGTTCAAGCTTAGCTCTAGTCTCCTCCTTATGAGTTGGAATCCTCACCATTTTCACAGCAACTGCTCTCTGCTTATAAATCCCTCTATAAATTCTGCTATGAGCACCAGAAGCAAATTTATTACCAATAAAAAGCTGAGATAAATCAGCTGTCCATTCTTCTTTTTGATCCTCTTTTGAAGTTTCCCAAGTCTCAAAATTATCAGATTCCAATATCATTGACCATGATTCCAAACTATCAAATCTCTTCTTCTCCATTGTTTCTATATTAGCTGAATTCCACTGTTTTCTTGATGAGGAGGAAGGAACAGATAACGGTTTGCTCCTCGATCTTCGCAGCTTAAATGGATTGAAACAAGAAGTAGCCATTGAAAAGTTGAAATAGAAACCAATTCTTGGTTAAAGATCAAATCTTTTTCAGCCTAAAAAGATGTTGGAAAGTTTTAACAAGAAGTGGACATTGAAATAGAAACCATTTTTTTGGTTAAAGGTCAAATCTTTTTCACTTGTTTCAGCTTAAAAGGAAGTTGAAAAGTGTTAACAAGAAATAGCCATAAAAATGGAAACCAAATGTTGGTAAAGATCAAATCTTTTTCAAGATGTTGGAAAGTGTTGACATAAACCAAATATTGGGTAAAGATTAAATCTTTTTTACACTTTTAGCCAAAAAAAAGATGTTGGAAATTTCCACAATAGAGATACTTTCAAAGGGTGTTTTGTGTTTTTGGATTTCAAGAAATGCATGAACTAATTCAAGAAACATGGATTTCCAAAGGTATAAGTTAAAAAGAAGTGAACTTTATTCATGAATCTATCAAAAAAGAAAGAAATATGAGTTAATCTCAAAAGAAGAAAAAACCCCATCAAAACTTTCTACAAGTTACAAGAAACAACTAAAGAAAAAAAAATTTGGTTAAAAAAATCAAATCTTTTTCACTTGAAAAGTGTCGAGATAGAAACTTTCTCAAAGGGTGTTTTTCTTCTAGATGTTTGCATTGATTTCAAGAAATGCATGAAGAGATTCAAGAAACATGGATTCCAAAGGGAAAAAAAGTTTAAAAGAAATGAACTTTATCAAATGAAAGATGAACAAGATGGTTAATCTCCAAAGAAGAAAAAAGAAGAAGGCTCATGAAAATGCAATAAAAAAAAAAGCAGAGAGTTTTTTCAGGGGTGTCTCGTGAATGTATTTGAAAGAGGAAATTAAAAAACTTTTTGTATGTAAAATCTAACACTTTTTCTTGTTTTCCTTTGCATCTATTCATCAATGTATAAAAGTTGGCAAGTGGCCACATTGTCAAAAAGCTTTATAAATTATCACTTCTTTTTTTGGAAAATTTTGTGAATTTTCAATTCAACAACAATAACATACTCAATGTAATCCACAGGTGAAGTCTGAGAAGAATAATATACTCAATATAAACTCACAAGTGAAATCTAAAGATGATAATATGTATGCATACCTTAGATCCTTACCCCTACCTTTTGTGGAGTAGAGAGGTTGTGTAAATCGCACAAGTGGTGTTTGGAATTTCAATTCTTAGATTAATAAGATTGTTGAAGATTATACCACTGAGATAGTGGTGGGATGAATATGATTCTTCCCCCTTATCCAGAAATTTGGAGTTGGAATCTTAGGTACATGAAAAATTGTAGTAGGTACGTAGTGCTTCCCTTTAATAACTCTTACATGGCTAGAATATGAAATAATCGTGATCCAAATGTGAATAGCTAATCCAAAATTATATATCAATGTTACAACATTTTGAAGCAAGATTTGTTTATTTTTGTTAAGATTAAAACTATTTGATCAAAATATACATTTGAATATACATATACTATTATATTTTTAAATACTTATTTTGAATTATTCATCCTTTGTGTTAGCATTCCATCTCTTTCTTTAATTTCCTTCATGTCTACATTACATCTCATTATTATTATTTTGTAGTATAATACACTACATAATAATTGGTGACAAATGCATGGAAAAATTTTCAAGAACTATTTGTATATGATATTAGCAATTTATTAATGTCATTTCAACACTTTCTATATTCTCAAGGATAAGTGAAGC
Source organism: Solanum tuberosum (assembly GCF_000226075.1). Classification (NCBI taxonomy): domain Eukaryota; kingdom Viridiplantae; phylum Streptophyta; class Magnoliopsida; order Solanales; family Solanaceae; genus Solanum; species Solanum tuberosum. The sequence goes on along the minus strand of NW_006239010.1, from coordinate 1,484,197 downwards.
CTTAATAGGCAATCCTTTAATAAAAAGTTCATTATTCTTGTTAATATTATATTGTTTGATTGGCAAAAAACTGAATCAAGATATAGCTAGGAGATCCTAAATTAGCTGAAGGAATCAAAGTATAGCCTCATGTGTCTTCTATTTGCTTGTGAGACAAGTCTACTATTCCAAAATAATTCCTATAAGCTTGGAATTGTTTCAAGTAGGATACCTTCCTATTCAACATAGGATAAGACCATATTCTCACGAACGGTAATTTGACTGATGATGAAGAAAGAGAATTTTCAATAGATTTAGCCATATCTATATCCGAAGCTACTATATCAATGGTTCTACCATCACGCTGTAAAACGGGAGCTCTTGAGGAACCTCTAGTGAATAACACTCAAATCAAAGTACTTTAAGTCATATATAATTGTATTGTATAAGTCAACTACATGGTACAAATGTCAATTAAAAATAAACAATTAGTACTACATAAATCTCATAAATATTTCATTTAGTAAGATGGACAAATCTCATAAATATTTCAGCTTGGGTTACTTTAAATTTCAGTCTTTTAAGAACAACCAAAAGATGGTCCACCAGGAAGATGATGGATCTGGAGTGACTTCAGGCCCAACATTTGAAAAACATAAAACTGTTCTGGGCTTGGGAGGAAGCCCAAATAAACCTCAGTTGGTCATGTAATTAATTAGAAGATTTTCGCCGATTTATCTCCTTTTGGAATAACTGTTTAAGAAATGATCTTCTTTTTATTTCTCTTATAACTCATGAACATGTTAGACTATGGTAAAAATATCTTTGTTGAACAATTCTAAACTTAAGAGAAAATGTTAGACCAACAATGTATTCACTATTCAGTGTGATTTACCACAAGCGAGGTCTGAGGAAGATGGTGTGTATGTAAATCTTATTCCTAACTTGTGAAGATAATGAGATTGTTTATGAAAAACATTAGGCTCATGTAAATCATTTCAAAGTTGGTTTGAAGAAGAAAAATACACTAGTGAAAAAGTTATATAAAAAATAATGAAAAACGTTAGGCCACGCTCTAAAATTGTATAGTCTTAAACGACAATCTAATAATTCTTCTGTTCCAAAGGCTATATTGGCACAAGTTTTAGAAATAAGTAAAATATCTATGTGATAACCTAAAAAGAGACATTTACGTATTTCAAACATACCTAATTTATGTGGGTTTTTTTTCAGATGCAGCAAACTATTTACAAAATTTAATTGGCAATACCAAATTTATTTTCTCCTAATAGGAAATGGATGAAAGAGCCCCACTAGTTTGAATTTTGAAATCACAATATTTCTCCTTGTACTTAATTTTGTTGACAAAACACCTCAAATGATTTGAAAATTAGACATCTATCAATTTTCATCGTTCGTAGATGCTCGTGTTAATAAATAATAAATAGAAGTTTATACTCGTTTGGTGTGAGAGATAAGCATAAATAGTCCTGAAATAAAAAAATAGTCCTGGGATAAAATTTAGATATCTTGTTTGGTTGACATGTTTGGGATAACTTATCCCACCATTTATAGCATAGTGATGGGATAAGTTATCCCATATATATACATGGTGGGATAAGTTATCCCAGGATAACTAACCCCATGATAGTTAATCCTGGGATAACTAGTTCCCAACCAAACGATCCCAAATGAATCATTATCAACTGATTAATAAAGTAAGGGGTCGTTTGGTAGGGAGTATATTATGAGAAATAGTTCATGTATTATGTATGGTATTATTTAGTACCATGTTTGGTAAGAATTCAGGCCCATGTATAACTAATCTGTGGAGTAGTTATACACCCTGCATGGTACATGTTATTAGAAGATATATTAATACCTTTTTTTGGAGGTATTAGTAATACATAGGAATTAATACCATGAGATAAAAATATCCCTCAAATCATTTTATTTTTTTCTTGATTTTATGTTCTATATTTGTACTTGTAAATTTATTTAAATAAATTATCTTACAAATTATTAAGAGAGAGTTGTTTGTTACTAAATAATTCCAATAGAAATCAATATAATATTTGAAATGCGATTTACTAATTAAAGAGGCAAATGTGTGTGTGTGGTTTTCTAATTATTTGTATTTTGAACAATTTATAAAATTGTATACATATTAAAACTATAACTTGCAATTTTTAAGTGTAAATGTAGATGGTTTACTCAATTTTACTATTGTTTACCGTCTTTTCGGTTTAAAAGTAGATGATTTACCTTTTTAAAATTGAAAATTGACATTCTGTGAGTGATCAATTTATTAAGATGACAATTATTTATCCTCAAATAATTCAAGTGAAAAAATAACAAACATGTCAACAAAATTGTTCTTCTCCTATAGCTAGTTAAAATGTCAAAAAAACTAAAATTGTCCGATAATTATCTACCTTGACTCAATTACATAATAATAATAAAGAGTATAATTGAAAAGAAGTTTTTTTTTATAGAATTTTAATCCAAACACAAGATGAGGTAGAACAATAAACCAAACACTTCATAAAAATAAACTTTGCATTACTAATTCCTGCATTGCTAATCCTTGCGTTACTAATTCTTGAGTTACTAATCACTGTATTATTAATCTTTGTACCAAACGACCTCTAAGAGGTTAAATATTTCGTTAAGAGTTTCTAGCTAGAAAGTCATTTTGTCATGCCTAATTACCAACATGGACGGATCTAGCTAGGAAGCGTAATGTCACGTCCCGCCACGCCACTTCACAATTCAAATTCAACACCATAATAAGGGAGAAGAATCTAGAGTTGTAGGGAGGTTAGTGGAAGACTTAGAACTCCTTAGAGAATTTCTAAGAAGGCTTTAGAAATTCCTAGGTCTTTCCTTGGAAGACTCTAGAATACCTTAGATATTTTCTTGGAAAGCTTTGGAAAATCCTAGAATATGTAGAGAATTCTAGAAAAAGACCAAAGTGTAATTATTAGAGGGACGCGTAAAGTAAATTTTATTTACACTTTAGCCCCTAGGTTGTAGTATAAATAGACGGGGCATTCATTTGTAAGGCGTCCAACAACTTGTAAGCAATCTTCCAAGCTTAATACAAAGCCTTCTTCCAAACGCTTTCTTGTTCTTTCTAAGTCTTTCTTTGCATTCTCTTAGCGATCTTAGTCTTAAAGGCTTACTTGAGCTTACGAGATCTTGAAAGAATAGTGAGTAACTTATCAAGTGTTGCATGGAGCTTTAGCAAAAATTCTAAGTCCGTGACAACGTAGTACTAGAGTGAGGTTTGCACTAAGGGAATGGCCAACGAAGGAGACGTGAACGCTACTAGTACTACCAACGTCCGTCCGGATGGCGGAAAGAAAAATCACAAGGGAAAGAAGCACCAAAAGAGTAATGAGGAAATGCTTCTCGACCCCACACCAAGCGAGGTGCTTACATCTCACCCACATTCAACCACCGAAGCAAGTGACGATGAACTTGGCGAGGAGGCCATTGACGTCACCGTCAGAGAGGAGTGGATCGCGAGGATTGAAACGGTGAGACAGGCCGTGGAGATATTAGATAGGCGTTTGAATGTGGCAGATGGCAAGTTCAAGACCCTCGAGGACTTCATCCTTAAGGAGACTGACAACATCCGCAAGAAGTTGGAGGGACGCCAGCGTGCCGAGTTCGAGATGAAGGAGGCTATCACTTTCTTGGAGTTTCGGCTCATGGAGGCGTTGAGCACAATTGATACGATGAAGGCCGAAATGAAAGCACTCAAGGAGGGCGTGGAAGCTGAATGATCATCGTAGTTTGACCGAGATATGGAGGCCAAGGTCGAGGCTCCTAAGCCACTTATGTTCAAAGGCGTCCGTGATGCGCAAGAGGTGGAGAACTTCTTATGGCATTTGGAGAATTACTTCAAGTGCAACAGGCTGAAGAGCGACGAGAGTAAGATCAACACCGTTGTGTTGTATCTTTCGGAGATAGCCATGCTATAGTGGAGGCGTAAATAGTCGGAAATAGGGAAGGGACTTTGCACCATCGACACTTGGGAGCAATTACAAATGGAGTTCAAGAAGGCGTTATTCCCTAAAAACGTCATCTAAAAGGCGAAACACAAATTTAGGGAGTTGAAGCAGACAAGCAACATTCGGGCGTACGTGAAGGAGTTCACCACCCTCACGCTTCAAATTCCTAACCTTACGGATGATGATATGTTGTTCCACTTCATGGATGGGCTGCAAAATTGGGCCAGGACGGAGTTGGAATACCGACAGGTCAGGACTATTGATGCAGTCATCACGCAGGCCGAATCTTTGACAGACTTTAGGCATGAAAAGCCCGATAGAACTAGAGGAGAAGAGATGAGAGGTAGTCATGACCATGGTGGGAGAGATCGTGGCAAAGTTGAGGAGCAGCGGCCACATCCCAAGAATTATGATACCCATAGGTCCGATGGCAAGAAGTTGGACGTCATGGTCACACAGAGAGAAAGGAAGAAACTGTCAAAAGAAGTGGTTGCTACATATACGATGGGCCGCATGGCTATGCAAGGTGCCCTGAACTGAAGAGCCTTGGTGCTATCCTGCGAGAGCGGAAGGAGAAGAAGACATAGGAGCAAGGACAAGGCGTAAAGATGACACAGTTGGGTTTGATAGGACTATGCGGATCTATCAAGAAGCAACCAGGAAAGCCGAAAGAATATGGCGCGCAGTATGTTGACATCACGATTAATGGAAAACCTGCTCGTGCGATGGTCGACACGAGTGTAAAGGCCAATATAATGACCAAGATGGCAGCGATAAGGTTGGGGATGAGTTACAGTCCAAGTGACGCCCAACTAAGGACAGTCAATGCACCACTGACTCTCATGTGTAGAGTTGCGCATGGAGTAATCATCACGTTAGGTGAGTGGCAAGGTAAGACCAACTTCACTGTCACTCATCTAGATCTCTTTGACATCATTCTAGGGCAGAAGTTCTTCCAAGAGTGCCACACGGTGATCGACTCTTACCTTTAACGACTTCTAGTCATGGAGCAAGGAGGATCATGTGTGTTGCCCCTGGTTAAGGTACCGAAAATGGAAGAACATATCCGTCTAACAACCATGCAGCTCGTAAGAGGCCCTAAAAAGAAGGAGTCAACGTTTATAGACACCATTGCAAGTTTGAAAGAAGACAATGGTGCAAAAAAGTCCTTGCCACCCTGCATGAAGAAGGTTCTGGAAGAGAACAACGTTGTGATGCCGAAGAAGCCGCCAAGGCGTGTTCCCCACAAAAAGGAGGCAAATCATAAGACCAAGCTGAAAGAGATCAGGAAGCTGCTAAAAGAGTTGCACGATGTCACGACCCAAGCCTAGGGCCTAAACGTGACATGGCGAATGAAGAACCCGAAGGAACCACAAACAAGCCTCTCAAACTTGTCATCACACTTCATCGGTCGCGGAAGTACATTCAACATTAATTAACGGGAAATAGGGACTAAGGGCAAACCATTTCAAAATGACATCATAGAACAAGAGTCAAGCTCATTTACAAAATACTTGTCCAACGCACACCTCTACATACATAGATAGGACGGGGCCATGACATTCTACCGGCTCCCCTCATAGTCAAAATACAATTGCAAGCTAAAGTCTCAAAACATAGGAGTAGGAAACATAACATAGCCCTCGAATCATTGAGGACTCACCAACAACTCGAATAAGCACCGTCCTAGCCACGTTAATGAAGAGAAGGATCAAGAGTAGCTCCGGTCCCTACATGGTGACATCATGTAGGCAAAATATGCGTTAGTACTTGGAATGTACCAAGTATGCGGGGTGCAACACAACATTAGACAAGGACACAATCGAAATACAAGAAATAGTTTCATAGGCATTATGAATAACAATATGAGGATGCATGATCAAAGTGAAGTCAAAACATGTTTAAGTAACTCTATACTAATAGTAGATATCATATGTGTATGCATGATCCAACCAATCTATAACCCCAACTTAGGATGGGGGATGCCGTTCACACCCGGACACCCTGGTGGCAAGGTATAAACCCCTCACATGGTTGATGTTGGTCACACCCCAAGCATCCTAGGTGGTGAGATATAAACCTCTCACATGGTTGATGTTGGTCACACCCCAAGCATCCTAGGTGGTGAGATATAAACCTCTCACATGGTTGATGTTGGTCACACCCCAAGCATCCTAGGTGGTGAGATATAAACCTCTCACATGGTTGATGTTGGTCACACCCCAAGCATCCTAGGTGGTGAGATATAAACCTCTCACATGGTTGATGTTGGTCACACCCCAAGCATCCTAGGTGGTGAGATATAAACCTCTCACATGGTTGATGTTGGTCACACCCCAAGCATCCTAGGTGGTGAGATATAAACCTCTCACATGGTTGATGTTGGTCACACCCCAAGCATCCTAGGTGGTGAGATATAAACCTCTCACATGGTTGATGTTGGTCACACCCCAAGCATCCTAGGTGGTGAGATATAAACCTCTCACATGGTTGATGTTGGTCACACCCCAAGCATCCTAGGTGGTGAGATATAAACCTCTCACATGGTTGATGTTGGTCACACCCCAAGCATCCTAGGTGGTGAGATATAAACCTCTCACATGGTTGATGTTGGTCACACCCCAAGCATCCTAGGTGGTGAGATATAAACCTCTCACATGGTTGATGTTGGTCACACCCCAAGCATCCTAGGTGGTGAGATAAAAACCTCTCACATGGTTGTCCGGTTCTTTTCCCCCGGACCGGGCATGGTCATGCAACACTTTATATAGGAAATTCCCATTAGGCTCTAATGCAATCTCACGTATGGAATGAACATATACACAAGCTTAGTTTGTCATCAACACATCTCTGGATTTCCATACATCTCATAACTCAAGCTTTAAAGCATCGATTCATCAATTCTCCATAGTTGGACATTTTGTCAAACACCTTGAAGGCATGTAATGGAATCAAAGAGCATGGAAAATAGGGTAGTAATTATGCAGCCAAACCAGTGAACAACCTACAACAACACCTTTTTAACACCCACAATACCACATGAAAATCTCCACATCCATTCCAAATTTAGGTTCAAGTTCTAGGGTCACAACATGCTCAAAACAATCACTTTTCATGTTTAAAATTCAATGTGCAGGAAATTATTACAAAGAACAAGACTAATTTATGAATCTTAACTTAAACCATGAATTAGTGAGTAGAATAGAGGAGGGCCTTGATCGAGTCAATGGACTATTTTTCGCGTATGCACGAGACTTGGATGCTTATGATGCGACGCGGTCGTCGCATCAATATGTGCGGGAGAGTGTCACACGTCCCGCCACTTCACAGTTCAAATTCGACACCAGAATAAGGGAGAAGAATCTAGAGTTGTGGGGAGGTTAGTGGAAGACTCTAGAACTCCCTAGAGAATTTCTAAGAAGGCTTTAGAAATTCCTAGGTCTTTCCTTGGAAGACTCTAGAATACCTTAGATATTTTCTTGGAAAGCTTTGGAAAATCCTAGAATATGTAGAGAATTCTAGAAAGGGACCAAAGTGTAATTATTAGAGAGACGCGTAAAGTAAATTTTATTTGTACTTTAGCCCCTAGGTTGTAGTATAAATAGATGGGGCATTCATTTGTAAGGCATCCAACAACTTGTAAGCAATCTTCCAAACTTAATACAAAGCCTTCTTCCAAAAGCTTTCTTGTTCTTTCTAAGTCTTTCTTTGCATTCTCTTAGCGATCTTAGTCTTAAAGGCTTACTTGAGCTTACGAGATCTTGAAAGAATAGTGAGTAAGTTGTCAAGTGCCGCACGGAGCTTTAGCAAAAATTCTAAGTCCGTGACAATAAAGACTTCATACAAATTTTCTTTGTGGAAAATCATATATAAAATATATTATATTTTGCATAATAACTTTTAGTGACAATAAATATGTATATAAATAAGAGCAACTTTCACATATAGCAAACACAAAAACCATATTTGTATGTTATATGTATAGTTTGCATAATTGCGCTCCATAACAAACTTTATGTTTGCTATGACTATTTCGCTATACATATATACAAAAGAAGCAATTGTATAATCTGTTTCGGTATATATATACAAAAGAATCAATTGTATAATTTGTGTTTGTATAAAGCGAGAAAGAGAGAAAGACAAAAAAAAAAAAAAACTGGGCAGGGGAAGATCGTCTTTGTATAATCATAAGTGTATAGGACGAAAATATATACATTTATATTTGTATTTGTATATACAATTTTCTCTCGCTTTATACAAACACAAACACAATGTATACATTTGTGTTTGTATAAAGTGAGAGAGGCGAGTTAGAGTTGGGAGACGGGAGAGAGGGAAACGAAAATATATGTATATATACAATTTTCTCTCGCTTTATATAAACACAAACACATTTTATACATTTGTGTTTGTATAAAAGCGAGAGAGGCGAGTGAGACTGCTCAGCGTGAACGAGAGTGGCGAGCGAGATTCACCAGGGAGAGAGGCGAAATAACAACATATTGCTATGGGGTACAATTAAATCAAACTATGGTTATAACATTTAATTTGAATTAATAGTTTTTTATTATATACAATTTTCCCTATTAATAAAGAGTGTTAAAGCCTTTACCAATATTAGATAATTTATTAGATCCAATATTGCTGTACGGTCATTTAAAACAAAAAAGCTAATTGACAATTGCCAGTAGCTAACAATTATCAATTGTCTATAATAAAATAATTCGTACCAAACATAGCGTACAAAAATAGCTTTCTTAAGCCTAAAGTTAGGTGTTTGTATAATATTCCTGCAGCTCAAGTTTCCCTACTATAGTTTTTTCCCCTTCATTCGAGATATGGTATCTGCATTAAAATTTGACTACATTAAAATTTACACATTTAGAGCTCAATTTTTAGAACATCACTTCCAATATAATTTTTCTATTCCCATAAATTTGAGTTTGAAATTTCTGATTAAGGATAAAAAAAAATTAAACCATTCCAACCATGACTCATGTTGATTCCTATGATTGTTGGTATTTTATTAAAATTGTTATAGTGTTGAAGCATATGATTAGCTATAAGTTATTTTAATAGAATGATTTGGTTGGTGCGATATTTTAAGTTTAAAATTAGAAACCTTGCCCATGTTTAGTCAACAAATGCATTAATTTATGTCTACGTCAAATAACAACCTTGCTATTTTAAGAAACATTAAAATAAATAAAATACTTACCAAGATATAAATAATATGTCCCGTAAAAAATTACAAATTTTAATAAATAATAAGTAGAAAAAATTAACAAGTTATTTCATGTGTATAGTCACTTGAAAAGATTTTTTGAGTCCTTTGAACGTGGAATTTCTTTTTCAGTTTTTTTTTAAAAAAAAATATGTATATTATAGATTACTTAAAAGAAAAATTCTATTGGATATATATATAGAGCTCAAATTTAATATTAAAAAAGTAAAATTGATCGAAATCTAAGATTTTGTTTTGGGTCGGTCAATTCGAATTTGCATAGGATGTCTCATTTTTATTCACGCATGCATATTCCACTTCATTCCCTATATTAATAAGAGTTATATTTGTTCTCTTTCCAACCACAACGAAATGTTTTCATTGTATGAGACTTTTCAAAGTGTTTTATTATCAAACATCATCATAATTTTTTAGTTTACCTCTTAGAAAACAAATCACAATCCCTTTTTTTCTCAATATATAGTCTTTAATCATCACTAATATTTTTTTTTTATACTTTGAATACTTGATCGATCCATACTTACTTTCATTATGTCAATTACTATTGTTGGAGGTATATCACTATATTAAGATGAATTTATTTTCAAAATACGAATCTAAAATCTCTAATTTAAAATGAAGAACTATATATCACCTTATTATAACTTCTGGTGATAAATTCAAGATTATTTTCATTTGACCATTACATTATCAGGTTGGTATATAATTAGTATGATGTGATAATTGCAACATTTTGTCCCATATTAACTTTAAAAATGAATGTGTTTCATTAATTTGAGTCTAAATTGTGACAACAAAAGGTCAACCACCCTTTTTGGACACAAGATTTGAAAGTGACTATTAAGTTTAACAAATCAAGAAGTTCAAATATCAATTATATATCTTCCATTCATTTGGTACCATCCAAATTTATAATCTAGATACCTTTAATGAATTTATTTTTAAAAATTAAGATATATGAATTTATATATGTAGTAATTATATATTGATCAATATTTACTCTAAATCTATATAATAGTCTAATAAAACTTTTTTTCTTCACATGTGTGTATAGACGTATTACAATATATAACAGATGTCAAGAAGAACAAAAGTCCTTGGACACGTAATCGATCTTGATGTCCTTTCTTCGTAGATTATTAGCCTCGAATACTTATAACAAAAAGGACATTGTGTAATTTGCATGAACTCTATTTTCCAACTTCTTCCTTATTCCCAAAATCCTTTCTTTATTCGAATTCATTCTAAATCCACTCAAAATAGAATTTTCCAAAAATGGATTTGTTTATTTCTCTCTCTCTCTCTCTATAAATATTTATAGAGAGAGAGAGTGTCTTTTTTTTCCCTCTCTTGAAAGGGTAAGACACATGTACTTGGTTCTATCAGTTCGTTATTATAAATAATTTCTACAATGGATAAGACTAATGACGTATGCAATACTTGAATTTTTAATGTAAATGCTAAATAGTTGGTTCTCCTCCTTATTTTCTTTATTTATAACTTGATGAATACAAATATAGTACATAATCAAAATATATTAACAGAAAAACCTAATTTATAAGGGTGATATAAATTCTTTTTCTGGCTAGAATGGAATTAATAAAGTGAACGTAATATAAAGTATGAAACTTAATTAAAATACAATTGTAACTAAAGATTGTTTTATAGTAATTATATTTTACAATAATATTTCACTATTCCAGCCATGTTTTCTTTGTAAATGATTTTCATGTTTTGTTTTATTATTTATTCTCTACAATAATATTTTGTTGTAGCGGCTAAAATAATTTCAAACAAATAATATTGTTATAAAGAGGTTCGATTATATCATCGTTAAAATATAAGAAATTATTCACTAATCAAAATTTTATGAGTTCATGCCTTGAATGTAGTCCCTAATGCTTGCATTAATATAGATTGTATAACACACATCTCTTAGAAAGACTCTTTCTGAATTTTATGTAAATACAAAATACTTGATGTACCATGTTATGCACTTTACTAACTAATCAAAATTCCAATAGTTAGACATAGTATTTACCAAAAGTGTCTATTTATATATTTTTTAATTAAAAACTTTGAATAGTAGTAATAATAATAATACGTAGGGGGACCTTGGCCCAAGTTATTCACATGATAATTCTAGGACATACAGATCCCCAATAGTTTTAGTATTTGCCACCGACACAAATAAAATAAAAAGAGAAATAAAAAAATAGAATTTAATTATTTAAATTATAATTATCATAAAAAGCCAAAAAATTGATGGAGTAAACTGTCAAATCAAGATCTGCTGTCTAACGTCATTTAAAATAAAATAAAATAATAATACTATTAACAACGTAAATAGAAAATGCTTAACAATATGGAATAGGCCTATGGAATATGGATTATTGGAGGATGGTCCGTTCCCTTGTTTCATAATTTAAAGTAACTTATGTGAGTAAAAAAAGTTAAATTGGGAACATAGATAGATGCTATAATATAGTTGAATTTTAATAGCACAGGAACTTTCACTTTATTATTGAGGATCGATTCTTACTTTGTAATCCTTTATCGAGCCTCAATATCAATCTTAAACACTAAATAAATAAAAATATAAATACAAATAACACAAGTTGATAATAATTCATACAATAAAGCAAATGAATAAAACTAAACTAGAGAAAATGAATATCATCTCTTATATTTTTGTATTTATGTATATTCCTTTGCTTTTTTCTATATTTTATCTTAATTGTATCGTTGAACGAACAAAAATACCAACACTAAATACAATAGCACGACAACCAAATTTTACTACAAATTATAAGTAATAATAAAAATTTCGCTGTAATTTATAATATGGAACCAAACTATATTTATTTTTGAAATTTGCCTTTTTACTTCTATTTTTGCGTCATGAATGTTACATACATTACATTCATTATTTAATTGAAGAACATAATAATGTAATAGTAGTAGTAGTGATAAATTTAATTTAATTTTTATTTGATGTTCTACAATTATATTAAAATTTGATTATAAATTCATACATTAACACGATTTAACAATATTTTTTGCGGAGATAAAAACTTGGAGCGCGTAATACAGCGACACAACAAAGGAGTAGAAAGACAGCTCACGTTGTACTGAAAATTAATAGACAGGGGACAGAAACGTCATTATCATAATCTTGAGGTCCTTTTTCGTCTTTTCACACTTCCATCACCTTCATTTCCATCACCATTTTCACTCTCACTCTAAAACACTCTGCTTCGGCAACTTCACACTCTCACACACACTTTCTCTCTCTAAAAAATGGGTTCTCGAACCGGGTCACACCAGCTAAGCAATGGGTTGATAGTCTCGGGTCGACCCGAACAGCTCAAGGAACGTCAGCCCACAATGGGTTCCCGTGCAGTGCCGTACACCGGCGGTGATATCAAGAAGTCCGGTGAGCTTGGGAAAATGTACGGTGTTGGGGACTACCCGGGCCCACCACCAATTTTGAAACCTTCGTCAAGGGGATCATCTGCTTCACAGCATAACAGTGGATCCGTGAGATCCGGTCCGAATTCCGGTCCGGTTGGGCATAAACTCACTAACTCCGGTTCTATGCCGAAGAAATCATCTGGGTCTTTCTCCGGTCAGCTTATGACTCCGATTCAACCTACTGGTCTGATTACTTCCGGTCCGTTGAGTTCAAACACTGGTCGGCGGTCGGGTCAGCTTGAACCGGCTGCTTCGTTTAAGAAAGTTGTGTATGGTTCGTCGGTGACGAGCTTAAATGATGAGATAAAGCTGGGTTTTAAAGTTTCAAAAGTGGCAATGTGGGTGTTTCTGGTGGTCGTGTTGATGGGTTTAGTAGTGGGTGCTTTTCTGATGGTGGCGGTGAAAAAGGCGGTAATTCTTGTTGCAGTAGCTGGAGTTTTAGCTCCATTGGTGGTGATTTTACTGTGGAATTTTGCGTATAAAGAACGAGGATTGTTGGGTTATCTGAAGAGATATCCTGATGCTGAGCTTAGAGGTGCCATTGATGGACAATTTGTCAAGGTCACTGGGGTAATTTCACATCCATATTCTAGCTTTGCTTATATTAGTTCTCAATTTGCTTTCTTGTTTGTCTGGTTTTAACTGGACTCGGAGTATAAGAAAGTAAATGATTTTTGAATCTCGTGGTCATTTATTGAAATGTCCTTTTAATCTTGGGTGGTCTTAAACATGTCAGGTGTAAAGTTGAAATTAAAGAACAAGGAGTATTGAGTATGATTTGGTGAGGTTGATGTGTCTAATTCTTGTCTCTAGTTATGGTTTTGTCATTAGGTGGTAGTTGATAACTTAATTGTAGTTGATTTAGCAGGGACATAACTAATGCTAGTTTTGAGATTTACCATTTTGTCCTTGGAGGTATAGATTAGTAAAGATTGCTTATTTATGTTCTGGAATGAGATTCTATATGTGAGGATCTTTATTGTTCTTTCATTTTGAGTTGGAAAGAAATATATGTTCATATTGGTTTAGTTAGAAGTAACCAAGATTCTGCTTAAGTGTGGGTTAAAGCATATAACTTTATCCGTGGTTGCAGAAGTATAGATACTCTAAACAGTTTCTAGGTTCTTGATGGGGCAGATTTGTTGTAGGAATGTCAGAGGGGATAGTGTCATGACACAAACCTATGGGATCCGTGACAGGCACCTGGTCACTACCCTTGCCAAGCCAACCTGGCTTATTGACATTCCAAGGTAATAAACCGTAGTTAAAATACCGATAGAATCCATAAGATAGAGTAAACTAGCTAAATAAATCCCACGATACACTGATATAATCCAAAGTACTAGTTTGGACACAACTTGTTGACATAAATGAAACAAAAATAGAAAGTAAGCAGAGCCGCCACAGTAGAAGAGTGGATGGTTCATCTCTGTGTGGAAACTCGATGTAATCTACTAGCCACACTGCTCACTAATGCTAGGCATCCAATCTGCATTTTATGCAATTTTTGGTCGTAAGATATTTTAAATAGTTTTCAAATTTAAGGAAAACTGAAATACATTGAGTTAGTGACAAAAGAGTAGTTAAATATATGTAAGGTTAGATTTTTTTTTTTGATGTGCAATAAAATTCGTCTGGGACCAACTGCAGTCTTCGAAACTCGGGGATAATGAGCTTCCCCCTCTTACCTTCTCTTCTTAAATATCAGGTTTAGTAGGCATGACGCAAGGCTCGAACATGTGACTGAAGTCACAAGTTTCTCAACCTTTCCCACTTGAACTAAGCTCTGGGAGCTATGATTGAAGGCTCTTTTAAATGTGAAATACTTTAGTAGGACAACTCTTTAATTAGTAGAGGTATGTAGAAACTGACCCGGACACCATAGTTTATAAAAAGATCCATTTTAGTAGGATAGTTTAGATCAAGGTGAAAAGTAAATCCTCATGGTTGGTATCCTTTTTTTTTTTGAAAATGGCAAAAGTATTATAAGTAAAGGTACAAAAGTACAGGACTTTATAAAGACCAAAAGATACTAAGCTACATCAAATATGCTCACTACTTCCTTCCTCCAAACATTTCTAGAAAATCCATGTACTGTTCCATACCCATAATTTGCCTACTTTTACACCAGAAAACAGACCATGAGATTGTTCTTGATTCTAGAAATACGACATTTTTGGCCTTTAGAACAAGCTCTATCCTTTCCAATTATAGAGAAATGCATAAAGGAACAGGTGAAACATATCTGTTTCAGATCCTTCTTAAATTCCTGTCCCTGCCAGCATTCTAGCAAACCCCTACTGCATGCTATTAAGCATTTTACAGGAATACCGCTTGAAAAGGAAATTCTTTTACTGGTGTATGTTTGAAAGGTTCATGAACCTTAAGCACTCCTAAATAGAAAGTAGAACGATGAATCTGGGTTTAAATTGTATTTATGTATCCGCTGAGGGTCTTTTGTTGGGTGATCAGAGCAAAATACGTGATGTGTCAGTTAGGAGTACGTCACGAGTTTGAATCCTGTTGGTGAACTAAAATCTTGGTATTTAAATGGAGAAGGGTAGAGGGACAAGTCCATTATTTATCAAGTATCAAACCTTGTGTCGACTCTCCCTTGGAAATCTCTCAGTTATAAATCAGTTTGCAGGAGTCCATCTTTAAGGTTCCATGGTAATCATCCTTCTCAGACTGCAAGAGTACTTAGAATATGGTGGTTATTGGTTAACCTGTGCGATTGAATGTCTACTTCTATCACCCAAAATGAATTTTATATTCCTCCTTAAAAATTACTCTCAAGTTCAGAAATTGGCATATGAGGTGGGTTCTGCATATTTGGCTGGACACTATACAGAATTACTTGCACATTTTCTGATTAAAAAAATATTCTCACATTTGAGAGCCTTTGAAGGAGAATTCTACAGAGATGAGCTCACATTTTATTTTTTCACAGTTATTAATGATTGTTTTGAATTTTCATAGCATACTATTAGGGTGTAGTCAGATATCCAATTCTACATTGAATTCCGAGAACAATATGAAGGGTATAATATATTGTTTTGTGTAGGTTGTCACTTGTGGAAGTATCCCACTTGAAACTTCTTTTCAGCGGACAGCAAGATGTGTATATGCTTCAACAGAACTGGACGAGTACAAAGGTTGGGGTGGAAAATCAGCAAATCCTAGCCACCGTTGCTTCTCATGGGGACGCAGGCATTCAGAGGTTAGTTTTGCATATATTAACGATTGCATTTATAGGTTTATTTGGCAGACTGAATTGGTGTTAACCATGTTGGTGTTTTATTACAAGTATCATATTATTCTTTTATAACACAGTTGCAAAGATATACTTGCTGGGTCCTTGTATCAATAAATCCCCCATGAGAAGTTTTGTAATGCTTCCAAGTGACTGCCATAGTATTATAGTTTTATTATGTAGGAACTTGAATAAAGTTACATCAACTTGATGAACTGAAAGATTGAGAGCCAGGGCATGTGGGGAGCCCATAGACTGTTGCTGTTCAAGGTTGAACAATCGGGAGTTGTTTGGTGGAGTGTATAAGAATAGTGTGGAGTAGGGTATATTAGTAATGCTGATATTATTTCTTATAACTTTTTTTGGTTTGATGTATTAAAAATAACATGCATTGCATAATTTTTGAAATATAAGTTGTTTGTTTACAAAAATACCCCCACAAAATACAGTGGAAAGGATGTGTAAAAGGTTTTGAGGGGCAATTGTATCTTTTAACCATGCTAATGCAGGCACTAAAAATTCTAATATCATGGTTGTCATGCATTAGTTATACATAGTATAATACAAAATAGAGGTTGAAAAAGTGTACCAAACAAGATATTAGTAATACACAAAGCTAATGCATGTATTATTTTTTCTAATATATCCTACCAAATGACTCCTTAGTGCTACATGTTAACCCTTGCAAGTTCATAGAATGTCAAAAGGCCTGCCACGGGTTATCACTGTTCAAGGTTGAACAAATTTACATGACATGCCAACACCCTCAAGTTTGTATAATGTCAACAGGCCTCCTGATCAACATCATATGCTAAGTGCTAACAACTGGACTTATTCAATATCAGTAACTTCATCATATGCTAAATTCCTGACTAAGGCTTTAGCTGGTTAGCTTTTGCATGGTTGTTGACTTTGTGTTGCTGCAGTATTAGTGATAGTAAATTCTTCTGATGCTGTCTGAACACCCAAGACATAGATGCTTCTTGCCAACTGGGTTTCTGTATTGGCCCCAACTCCAAATATTTCATCCAAAACTCCTATCAGAAATTCATGGGTTGTTTTTTCCTTTTGATAACAGAAACATGTGGCTGATTTCTACATCTCGGACTTCCAGTCTGGATTAAGAGCTATAGTGAAGGCAGGTTACGGAGCAAAAGTTGTCCCATTTGTCAAGCCAACTACAGTCATTGATGTAACAAAGAATAACAAAGAGTTGTCTCCCAACTTCCTGCGCTGGCTTGCTGATCGGAGCCTCTCAAGTGATGACCGCATAATGCGCCTCAAAGAAGGGTAAGTTGTGGATTGTGGGTTTATCTCAGCAATTTCACGAATTTGATAGATCATATTTACGTGCCTTCATTATAAATTTGTGACAACTTTCTGAGACTTGGCTGATTCTTTATGGTTGCTCCTAATGACAGTTACATCAAAGAAGGAAGCACCGTAAGTGTAATGGGGCTTGTAAGGCGCCATGAGAACGTCCTAATGATTGTTCCACCAGTAGACCCTGTTTCAACAGGTTGTCAATGGACCCGTTGTCTTCTCCCTACTTACATCGAAGGTCTCATCTTGACATGTGACGACAGTCAAAATGCTGATGTGATCCCTGTATAAGTTTGCTCATATAGTTTCAATTTTGATTTCTGATAAGTCATGGCGAAAGATTTGAGCAGATGACAACGCGAGGACAGCATAGCCTCGGTTATGCCCCTGATAATCCCCCATAGGGAACCTGAGCAGAGAAACACTGAAGATTGTAGATGTCTAAAGTTTATCTTCCCAAGTTTTAGCTGATATCCGGAAGGATGAGGAGGATAAAAGCGTGCTATATCTTAAGCAGCTACGCGTGTTGTATTGTGCTAATCTCTATCTGGTGTGATTTCAGCTACTTACTTTATTATGTATATAAAACGATCAAGGTGTTTATATATGTTCATATCTTTGTCCAGCTTTCATTTCATATGCACATTTGCCTGTGGGATTCTCTGTAGAATAAGTAGTTTCCATATCAGTGTAATGATTCAGCTTCTCTTATAATTGTATAAGTAATACTATTACTATTTCATTAATTCCTAATATCTACTATCACCAGCTATTAATGAAAAGTTTATTTCTCACATTTTCTTATACTTGACCCGAGGGTCTATCAGAAACAACCTCCTTATTATAAGGTTGGGGTAAGACTGTAAACTTATCATTTGGATACAGTGGTGAACTGATAAGGATACATGTGAACAAGCCAATGCTTAGATATTTATGGTCCTAATAGATGCATCTTCGAGAGGGTAATATGTGCTTATTATCATCTTGCAACCTGACGTTTGCAAAACTATTGGCAAAAATAATATAACCAAGAGCACACTTTCCAAACTTCTAAGGCTATTCACCTTGATAATGCTAGAGAATTTTCATCTCAAACTTCTGTTGATTATTATCTATCAGTTGAGATAAAAGTTGAACACCTTGTAGCTAATTTGCTCTCAAGGTGAATAGAGCTAAAAGAAAGAAGTTGTACAAAAGTAAGGAATAAGGTAATGAAACTCCAGTGTAACGACAGGCAGAGAGCAGTGTCTTATTGGTCTGATTCATGCTTCCCCTTGGTATCGCATAACATCATAAGCATGTCCCTCCTAGGCTGATGCAAGTGAGCTAAAACCAGAAGGAGAGGCACTGCAATAGAGAAGTTAAAGTCTGGAAGGCATTCCTCCAGCAACAACCAGAGTTTCTCCAGTTACATAAGAAGCATCATCAGAAGCCAAATAAGCAACAGCAGCGGCCATATCTTGTGTTGTTCCAAGCCTATTGAGTAATGTCTTACCCTCAATATCTCTCCTCTAAACACAATCAGCAACTAGTTAGTAAGTAAATAGAGAATATTCGCAAGAGATTTAATTTAATAAGAACTTACCACTTGTTCATTACTTGTGATGAAATCAGTAAAATGTGTAGGTACAAAACCCGGTGCTACACAGTTTACACGAGTATCTGGACTCATTTCAGCTGCAAGAGCCTGGCTTTCCAAATAAGACAATAAGAAGAAAGCAGTAATAGGTATGATATACTCTTATTGTGCCAAGTTAAACATTAGTACCTTGGTAAGTCCGAGTAGTGCAGTTTTTGTTACCCCATACATACCCATTGAAGCTGGTGGGGAGTAACCAGAAATTGAGGAAATCAGAACAACTGATGAACCCTTCTTAAGGTATGGAGCTGCATCCTATAAACAGATGAGCGCAATAGCAGAACATGATCAGGAATTCGAGAATTTGGAGTATATATGTGAATACTAGAACAATTAATAGTCAATGTATGTATGCACAACTTACTTGTAGTAATAGTATAGCGGCCTTGACATTGATATCCCACAGCTTGTCAATGAGTGATGCTTTAGTTTCTAATATTGCATCTACTGAAGGATTGACACAACCATGTCTAGTTTCCCATATTTCTTAAAAATTACAAACGAAGTAGTAAGCATTGATTGACTTGTCATTGAAAAACCATTCCCAAGCATCATTTCAATTCATACCTGAATGGTCTTGTCAATCAAATTCTTCCTCTGTTGTGCATTTGAGACATGACATACTTCAATTCCTCCATCTCTCAGTTTCTTTACTGCTTCATCTACATTTTCCTGTAGAAGTCAAAACCTCAATATGAAGAGATTAAACAATACACATATACAGAAAAAAACACAAACCTGTTTGCGAGAGGAGATAACAACAGAAGCACCTTCAAATCCAAGTCTCTCAGCTATGCTAAATCCAATACCTTGTGTAGAAGCTGTAACAATCACCACTTTACCTTCAAATCGTTTCTCCATTTTTATATGATTTTTGTGATTACATAGAGAAAGAAATATGAGACTTTACTTCTTCTTCTTCTTGGATAGACGATGACCATGTTGTGAATTTAATACTAATAATCAAATCGCCGATGTCAACATTAATTTGCCGGAAAAATATGTCATGACTCATGACAGGCTGTTTAAAGGTCGGTCCGCCAAAAAAGTCATTGGTACAAAATTATCCTTTTTCTATCTTTCGGGCCTAAAATATCCTTGCCACCTACCTTTTTGCCCTCATCACTAATTCATAACCAGTGGTGAAATGTGGAGAGGGCCATGGTATGTACCCGAACTCAGAGTCTTAAATCTCAGGAACAATAGTCTTACGGAGGGAAAATGACACAAAAATGTGTCTGGGAATAGAGTCAGTACTCAGTGGCAACATTCCAAAGAAGGTCGGTAATCTAAGCCAACTTGCAAACGATGACGACGTTGTGAATTTAATATTAATAATCAAATCAATAAAATCACCAAAAGAGTCAACATTAATTAGGCCGAAAAATGTGTCATGAGTGGGGTGTTCGTGGTTCGGTTTGGATGGATTATTGATTAAAATCAAAATCAAACCAATCTAGTTGATTTTTAAAATTTTTAAAACCAAACCAAACCAAACTAAACGAAAAAAAATAACTGTCGGTTTGGTTCAATTTTTCTGGTTTATTCGGTTTGAAAGTAATATTTTTTTCGGGACGTACTTATCTCGATAGACACAAACACCTAGTACATGAACAATCCACAAAAAACTATTGTCGGTTTAATTAAGCAATACTAACTTATCAGTTAGCAGGATAGGTGTCACGACCCGGGAGCACCCCCTAGTCGTAACCGGCGTACTCGACCTCGAAGAGGTCTAATACAAGCCTCTTAGCATTCATTCATCGCATAGACACTAAAAACCATAAGGAATTAAAAACTTTCTTTACAAAGAAGACATTTAATTAAAAATAGCAAGCGGAAAACTTTCTAGACTTTATACATGATGTCTCATAACCATCTAATACTTTAGAGTACAAAATTCGGGACTAATCCCGTACACAACTTAAACAATACTAAAAAGACATAAAAGAACATATTGGGTATTGTCCTCGAATCTATGAGGACTCACCAAGTCTTCATCTCCAACGCTTAGAAACCTATCAAGTAACCATGACATGTCACCATCTCCAAATCCCTACACTTTAGTCAAAAAGGGAAAGGAAGGGGTTAGCACAATTAAGTACTAAGTATGGAAGCCATGCAAAAACATGCTAAAAGGGACGTTTATTGGAGAAACATGCTTTTATGCCATTTGGTAAAACTTCATGAAAAAAAATACAAGTAAGCCTTTTCATCATTTCTTGACCTCTATCTCAAGTTACCCAAAGCCACACTTAAGTGAAACATGAAGTGACCGCCCATACAATCTCTTCATATACACCTAAGTATTCCTAAGGGTTACCATAGATAAGGAAATTTACCATTACAATATAACATACTAAGTCAATGTTCACATATAAAACCATAGCCAACCGTATACATACTCAACATATATTCATATACAACCCATGCTTAACTTTAAAGGAACACATGCCATTTCATTACCATAGGACCTCTACCTAATATAACCTTAAGACACACTTGAGTAAGACAAGAAGTGACCACCCATACAACCTCTTCAAGCACACTTAAGTGTTCCCCAAGATTACCTTAGATAAGGACATTTCCTTTACAACATAACATCAATAGACCAACATTCTTTAAGAAACCATTTTTGGAGACATTCAAGCACATAAGGGGACTTTCACATAATAGTCGTTAGACTTAGGGAACTCACTTTAGTATCTTCAAAGCCTACTCGTGCCATGTGTAGATAGCATCCCATACTACTACCTACACTTTGTAGAACCTATCAAGAAACCATAATGAAATCTCACATGATGGGAAGTAAGCATTTAACCGACATAGACCATGAGAGCTTGTCATGGAATCCGGTGTCATGAGTCCCCACACCGAAAAGAGGTGGTCTACTTGCCTAAGGAAGACCGGTATATATAGCTTAATGGATCCACTAGCTTCCTATGCGGGCACATAGTTTATGGGATAAGGTAGACGATCATTGAAACTCATGCCTAACTATTGGGGGAGTTTCCATCTAACCAAATCCGCTCGGTGCTTAGCCTACATTCCCATAGAATAGTTCATTACTTTGACATCATCACACATGAAAGGGTGCCATAAGCCTACCGATTCAAGGTACATTATTTAACACATGAAAGGGTGCCATAAGCCTACCGATTCAAGGTACATTATTTAACACATGAAAGGGTGCCATAAGCCTACCGATTCAAGGTACATTATTTAACACATGAAAGGGTGCCATAAGCCTACCGATTCAAGGTACATTATTTAACACATGAAAGGGTGCCATAAGCCTACCGATTCAAGGTACATTATTTAACACATGAAAGGGTGCCATAAACTTTCATGTATTAAGAAGAGGCACCTAAGTCTACCAATTCAAGACACACGTTTTCATTTAAGGATACTTCATAATCCAACATCATTTCACATATACATCATGAGAAATCATACTTTAACTCACAATGCTATCCACTTTACATAGGATCATCACAAGATCACATAAAACTCATTCACACCATTCCTTCACATATAGCTTCA
>NW_006239010.1:1459528-1461299 GCF_000226075.1 Solanum tuberosum | reverse complement strand
TAGGCCAATTTTAGAGAATTTGAGAAGACATGGGTTCATGAAGATTTCTTTCTTAACACCATCAATAAACATCAAAAATAACATAAATCATCATTTAGAATCATTTAATGCAAGAACCCATGCTAGAATTGAATTTAGGTTTGTTTTTGAGTTTTTGAACAACTTTGAAATCTTTTGAATTGACTCTTTGATTGAAGAAGGAATCAAAGATGAAGAGTCCCCATACCTTAATCTTGAAGAACCAAACGAAATTGAAGAAGAAATCAGTAGCCACCATCAACTTAGCTCCATCTTTCACCTTGAGCTTCCATGGGGTCTTGAGAGAGTTTTGAGAGAGGGAGGGTTTTGAATTTTTTTTGGAGAATGACTTTAAAATAGACTTAAAACCTTATATATTTATCATATAAACCATTTAAAATCAACCCCACATAATAAACAATTAAAACGAAATTACTTATAAACCCCTCATAGAACCTCATTATAAAGTCAACACAAAGTCATAGGCTCTTGCTTAACCTATCATTTTTCCGAGTCGTTACAATAGGTAAAGACAAATGAATTTTGATAGACTTGGACTTAGGATTGTTATAGTTGGACTAAAGTGTTGCGCTTGAGAAAATTGTAAAGTTAAAGATTTCAGTTAATTAAAATGTAACAAAATATTATATTTTATTTATGAATAATATATAAAATTTATATCTAATTTTGTCGGTTCGGTTTAGTTATTTTTGCGGTTGTTTTTTAGTAAAACCAAAATCAAACCAAATGGTATCGGTTTTCAAAATTTAAAACCAAACCTAACCAACCCAAACCAAATATCAATTTTTTAAATTGGTTTGGTTCGAATTGCGGTTCGATTTGATTTTTTAACCATAACCATGAACAACCCTATGAGTCATGACTTAGTTCAAAGGCTGTTTAATGGTCGGTCTGCCAAAAAAGTCATTTTAACTGATCATCATATCATATATTATTATAAGTGGGAAGTTCCAAAGTAAAAAGTTGAATTATCATTTTGTCTTTTTACTATATTTAAATTTGATTAATTATTTAATTAAATACGAATATTTTAATTACATAATGGTAGAATTTAAGTCCTTAAGCCCTTTAATAATTAAATTATTATTTTCTTGATAAATGAGTACATTGATATTGCTTTTAATTATAATCATAATTCTCATAACGGAAGAATTTGAAAAGTTATGATTGATAAAGCAATGTATATATCATCATCATCATATCATATATATTACTAATCATATATCATATATCATATATATTACTAAAAGTGAAAAACTCCAAAGTGCAAAGTTGAAGTATCATTCTATCCCTACATTCAATCATAATATTATAAAATATTTAATTAATGAAATATTAAGTAGCTAATTATATTATATTATACTAAATACTAAAAATGAGAAGGTGTTAAATTAATATAATGAGTAATTCACTTTAAAAAAACAATGCATTAGTTTTCTTAGTTACTCTCAAAATGTTAAGAATCTAAAAGGTTACTTTGTATGGTTTAATGATATGGATTAGATTCAAATGGAGGTATAAGGGCCGATTTTTTAGGTATACAACTTAACAAATGTATTTACACCAACATAGCAATACTTTTTTTTTCCAATTATATTATAGCAATATTTTTTTTTCAAAAGTAGAATTTAATTTTTTTTTAAAATTCCAAACCAGCCACGATTATCCCGATTTCCATAAATTTCTCCAATAATTTTACCTTCCCTAATTTATTCAAATATGTTTTAAAAAA
>NW_006239010.1:1448849-1458569 GCF_000226075.1 Solanum tuberosum | reverse complement strand
TTTTCTTGCTTGATTTTTTGTGTAAATAGATATGTTAACTATGAAAAATATTGCTTGAATGAATGCTTCGTATGTTATTTGACACACAAATTTTAATTAATTTGATTATATAAAATGATTGAAAAATTCTGGGTTAAATTATGGTGTATATCTTGGTCTAGTTTATGTATTTCGTATTATAGTGCACTATACACCAAAATTTAATCATAATGTACAATATTGTTCAAGATAGCAATGTTAAACTATCATGTGCACATTTTTTTAAAAATTAAGTTGAAAATGGTAATTTTTTGGTTAGTTTGTGGTGTATATATTGGTGTACGTCATATATTATATATTAGATTGAATTGTACACCAAAACATCACCATATTATACACCAAAGCGTTACCATACTGTACAACAAAGCGTCACCATATTATATACCATTTCTAATTAATTTGTAATTAAAAAAATTATTAATAAGTGGTTGTAATATGATGTTATACATTCTTGTAGGTTAGTATGTGTCTAACTATTTATCGAAATGTATCGCAGGAATTTATGTGGATTTCAAGATTGAAGGAGTGATATATGACACAAACACCAAAAAGACGTTTACCAAATAGATACAATACTTTGTAATTAATTTTATTTTTTTATGAATGAAATTTTTACTAATACTAGTGATTTTTTCATATATATTGGTATAATTATTTATTAATTCGATGATAAATATTGATAGATAGTTGATAATATTATGGTGTAAGGCAACATATAGTTGAAATATATAACAAAAATTAATGTTATAATCATGAATTTTTACTTCATGTGCAATTTAATTATTTGTTGGTGTAAGTTATTCATTGTGATTAAAAATAATTGTACACCAAACTTAATCTACAATGTACATTATTTAATATACTTTTTTAAAAAAAAGTTAAAACTATTGAACGATGCTATTGTTTATAATAGGAATAAAATTTGATTATATTTTGGTATAAGTTATTTATTATAGTTACAAAAAAAATGGTCAACAATATAATACAAATTCTATACCATTTAATATACTCACCCCCCACCCCACCCCTTTTTAACTAACATATATAAAATTGAAGAGAGAAGTAAAAAAAGATCTTCCCATAATAATTGAAATGAAATTAAAGAGAGAAAAAATAAATTCAATAGTAATTGTATGAAATTAATGAGAAACGTGCTTAAGGATAGAAATCATATTAATTAGATGATACATTTTTACTCCCTAAAAATTAGCATCAAAATCTAAAAAAGATAATTTTAAAAAGACGTAATTGAAGAGAGAAAAATATTTTTTACCATAGTAATTGTATTAAGTAAGAAAGAGAAAAAAAATCTTTAAGTAAAAGAAATGTATGCAATTATAATTATGATTGATAATCTAAATGGTAAAAATAATAAATAATGAGTTCCATAAAATAAGCCACTAAGCCACAAAAATAGGTATAAAAACGTGTGAAGATATATATATTTAATAAGTTGTCATATTTATAATTAAAATGTTATTGTTATAAATAAAAAGAGTTTGAAACTGTTTAAGAGAGAGAATATTTGATAATTATTAATATCCTAATTATACTCCATATAAAAGGCACGAAATACTAATAGTATGAGAGAGAAAAATATGTAAAACAAAATTAAATTAAATACAAAAATTAAATGTTTGTTATGTATGTAATTTAAAAACTTAGTTTGTAATTAAATATAAATATATTGATATTTTGTTAATAAAAGTCTTAAGTAGTATATTTTTGTAATTTTCACGAGGTATAATGTATTCTTTCAAAATCAATGCATTGATTTCCTTAATTAATTTGAAAAAATGGATAAGTAATTTGAAAAGTTACCTTTCATGTATAATTATAGATCAGATTCATATGCTGCAGTATAAAATGTATTTGAACAATCATTTCCTAAAGTTATTTAGAAGCTAATGTATAATGCAATGAAGTCATAATAGAGATTTGTAAGAGTTACCTGGCACAATAATTTTATGGGTTACACAAAAGTTTAAGGAAAAATGCAAGCCAACCTTATTACAAAATGAATCTATTTAGTTATATTTATTGTTATTACAAAGCACAATCTTATCAGAAATTGATATGAGATGAAATTGAAAGGATCATTCTTGACCCATCTGTTTTATCGGGGAGTCAGGTAAGGCCGAGAGGGTTCATTCAAATCATCTTTGATGGAAAATTACACTATTTATACATATTGTTTAAATAGTTTTTATGTATATATAATAGATGTTGAACCTTTGTTTGTTTAGTTCTTCATATTTTGAACCCCTTTTAGTGAAAATCTTAGTTCTGCCACTGTTTTATTTAATACTATATTTTTCTCACTGTTGATTCTATTATTAATGTCTTAAAATCATATTTTATGTGTTCAATTTTGTACTAAATGACTATGGTTCATATTGACTATTTGTTGCAATTTAGTGATTTTTTACACATAGATTTACGCTCAATATTGAAAGTGTCGTGAATCAGTCCTTACTTGAATATACGTACAATGCACGTACTCAAATACTAGTTTCTCAAAAATCACTCGACTAACACATACTACAAAAAAAAATGCATAGATGAACGGTCAACCATATCTGTTTCAGATCCTTTTTAAATTCCTGTCCCACAGATATTTTGGCTGTATTACTAAAGTGGCAAATTCTTTTACTGGTGTATATTTGAAGTTGATGAAGCTTAAGCACTCCTAAGTAGAAAAGTAGAAAGATTAATCTGGGTTTAAATTGCATTGCTGAGGGCCTTCTGTTTAGTGATAAGAGCAACAATACGTGATGTGTATGTCATGAGTTAGTGACCTAAAATCTTGGTATTTAAATGGAGTAGGGTAGAGAGTCCATTATTTACCAGGGCATGTGGGACAGTGGGAGCCCTTAGACTGTTACTGTTCAAGGTTGAACAATTAGGAGCCGTTTTGGTAGAGTGTATAAGAATAGTGTGTGTTAGTGATGTTGGTATTAGTTAATGCTGAGACTATTCTTATGCATAGTTTATTTCTCACTTTCTCTTCTACTTGAGCCGAGGGTCCATCAGAAACAACCTCCCTACACGTTATTATAACGTAGGGGTAAGACTGCATAAACTTCTCATTGGGATAAAGTGATGAACTAATAAGGATACATGTGAACAGGCCAATGTTTAGATATTTATGGTCCTAATAGATGCAATTTCGAGATGGTAATATGTGCTTATTATCATCTTGCAACCTGACGTTTACAAAACTATTGGAAAAAATAATATAAACAAGAGCACACTTTCCAAACTTCTGTTGATTATTATCTATCAGTTGAGATAAAAGTTGAACATCTTGTAGCTATTTGCTCTCAAGGTGAATAGAGCTAAAAGAAAGAAGTTGTACAAAAGTAAGGAATAAGGTAATGAAACTCCGGTGTGGGCTTCTGCTGTTGTAACGACAGGCAGAGAGCAGTGTCTTATTGGTCTGATTCATGCTTCCCCTTGGTATCGGTCACAGGACTTGCATAACATCAAAAGCATGTCCGTCCTAGGCTGATGCAAGCTTACTAAAACCAGAAGGAGAGACACTGCAATCGAGAAGTTAAAGTCTGGAAGGCATTCCTCCAGCAACAACCAGAGTTTCTCCGGTTACATAAGAAGCATCATCAGAAGCCAAATAAGCAACAGCAGCGGCCATATCTTGTGTTGTTCCGAGCCTATTGAGTAATGTCTTACCCTCAATCTCTCTCCTCTAAACACAATCAGCAACTAGTTAGTAAGTAAATAGCGAATATTTATAAGATTTTGCTACGAGTAAGATTTCATTTAATAAGAACTTACCACTTGTTCATTACTCGTGATGAAATCAGCAAAATGTGTAGGTACAAAACCCGGTGCTACACAGTTTACACGAGTATCTGGACTCATTTCAGCTGCAAGAGCCTGGCTTTCCAAATAAGACAATAAGAAGAAAGCACTAATAGGATATAATAGTTACTCATGTGCCATGGATGCCAAGTTAAACATTAGTACCTTGGTAAGTCCGAGTAGCGCAGTTTTAGTTACTCCATACATACCCATTGAAGCTGGTGGTGAGTAACCAGAAATTGAGGAAATCAGAACAACTGATGAACCCTTCTTAAGGTAAGGAGCTGCATCCTATAAACAGTATAAAGATATTATTGAGCGCAATAGCAGAACATGAAGGAAAAGAAAAGGAATTCGAGAATTTGAAGTATATGGAAATATGTGATACTAGAACAAATAGTCATTGCCTTTCAATGTATTCAGTAAATTCTTGACGAAGTAACACATGCATTTGCAACGTTGTTGTCGTGAATTTTTATCATTAACTTACTTGTAGTAATAGTATAGCGGCCTTGACATTGATATCCCACAGCTTGTCAAGGACTGATGCTTTAGTTTCTAATATTGCATCTACTGAAGGATTGACAGCGGCATTTGACACAACCACGTCTAGTTTCCCATATTTCTGAAAAATTACAAATTTCAATTAACAAAGTTGGATCATACAAAGTAGTAAGCATTGACTTCTCATTTTCCGTAGTTAGACATCAGAAAAACCAACTAGCTTTACATAACTTGTTGGATCAAAAACCATTTCCCAAGAAAATAACATACAATTGACCTAAGTTGCTCAGACTCTCCAAAAATGTTGCCACACCGTGTCGGATCCTTCAAAAATACACTATCTTTGGAGGATCCGACACGCACCCGTCGACATTTTTGAAGAGTCCGAGCAACATAGCAATTGACCTCCGAGATATGCAAGCACAGACCAAGAAGTGTTAACTTACGACAGAATCATTTCAATTCATACCTGAATGGTCTTGTCTATCAAATTCTTCCTCTGTTGTGCATTTGAGACATGACATACTTCAATTCCTCCATCTCTCAGTTTCTTTACTGCTTCATCTACATTTTCCTGTAAAATGAAATAGACACTACCTAAAGTCAAATCTTCAATATGAAGAGAATAAACAATACACAAATACAGAAAAGTCCAAGAAAAATAGTGACACTGTTTCTATTTCTTTGACACAATTTTTGTTACAAATTACTTGTAACTATAAAAAGTTTTGATCTGCTGAAATTCAAGTCGGTGAAAATTCTTTTTTTCGATAACTCTAGTGTCCAGGCCAGCCTGTGTACACCTCAATCAATTCCACATGGAATTTACTATCTCCCACCAACATAGGTAACTGCCCACCAAGGCTTGGACATATACGATTTGAATCTGAGACCTAAGGCACTAAAAGTTAATTCCGAAATCCAAACTAGTAACTACCCACCAAGGCATGGACATAAGCGATTTGAACATAACACCTAAGGCACTAAAGTTAATACCCGGATCCACACAGAGTTAGATGTGTTCATCCTCTGTGGTTACAAAGTCACACGTTGGCAGTTGAAAAGATTGGGAAGCTACATATAAGATGTAGGATCTCTTAACGACGTAACACCTTTTTGAGTTAAACCGTGAGGTCTTGTCTTAAAACGGACAATATCACACTATGTTAAGAGTATCTTTGAGCTGATTTAGCCCAACAATCTGCCATTCATAGGGATCATGTGTATGTGTGTGTGTGAAATTCTAATAAGGGGAATTCCCAAATCACACAAAAGCACCACGTTGGTAGCTGAAAGATTGGGAAGCTTCATATAAGATGTAGGATCTCTTAACGTCGTTATACTTTTTTGAGTTAAACCGTGAGGGCTTGGCTTAAAACGGACAATATAACACCATATTAAGAGTATCTTTGAGCTGATTTAGCCCAACAACTCTCCATTCACAGGGATCATGTGTATGTGTGTGAAATTTCTAAAAAAGTTCAAGCTCTTCAGTTCATCAAACCCATTTGTTACCATAAACAATCAGATGAAAGAGAAGACATGAACTTTAACAAAATCTGCAACTACCCATTTGAAGAATCACCCAAATTTTGGCAAGAAACAAACCCTTTTAGCATATACACCAGATAAAAGGGATAACGACATTAACTTTAAGCAAAATCTGAAATACTTAATTGAAGAATCATCCAAATTTCCAAAAAAACAAACCCCAAATTTTAAAAAAATAATTGGAGTGAAGACAAAAAACCTGTTTGCGAGAGGAGATAACAACAGAAGCACCTTCAAATCCAAGTCTCTGAGCTATGCCAAAATCCAATACCTTGTGTAGAAGCTGTTACAATCACCACTTTCCCTTCAAATCTTTTCCCAATTTTCTCCATTTTTATATGAGTTCTGTGATTAGAGAGAGAAATATGAGATTTGGTCTTCTTCTTGTTGGATAGACGATGACGACGTTGTGAATTTAATAATCAAATCATTAAAATCATCGATGTCAACCGTAATTAGGCGGAAAAATATGTCTTGGCATAGCTCAAAGGGTCTTTAAAGGTCCGTCCACCAAAAAGTCAATTTGACTAATTTACCAAAAATAGACTTAAACACATATAAAAAAAATATTTAAAATCTTGAATTTTTATTTGGGGATGCCAAAATACTGAAAAAAGAGATGTCGATGATGAAAACGCAATAATTATTGGTCTTTAGGCTTGTGATGCTCGATTTGGCCAAGTTTGAAGGGCAACGGAGAAGAATGAGTAATTTTTAGAAAACTAATGATAACACACAGGAAAACACTTTAAATCTTAAATTTCTATTTCGTGACACTGAGTATAGGTCATCTCACGTGTGAGACTTGGTCTGGCCTAGTTTGTGAGCCAACATAGTCAATTGACTGATTATTGGAAAAATCAATGAATTAACAGATACAAAAAAATTTAAAATTCTTGAATTTTTATTTTGTGACACTGAAACTCTGCAAAAGAAAGACGCAACTAATGAATTTGCAATGAGTATTGGTTAGCAGGGCCTATGGTCCCAGCTTGACCAAGTTTTGGGGGCCAACAGAGTCGGTCAACTAATTTTTGAAAAACGAATGCACTAATATACACCAAAAATGCTAAACTTTTGAATTTTTATTTCATAACATCAAAACACTAAGAAAAGAGATGTCATTAATGAAAATGCAACGAGTAGAGGTCACTAGGCATGGATAAGCTTAGGGACCAACGGAGTCAAGCGACTAATTATTGAAAAATCAATGGACTAACACACATAAAAAATGCTTAAAATCTTAAATTTCTATTTCATGACACAACAACGGTGATAAATAGACGCCATTAATGAAAATGCAATGACTACTAGTAACTAGGCCTTTGAGGGTCGACCTTACCAAGTTTGGGCCAAGTAGTCAGTCTACTAATATCTGAAAAATCAGTGGGCTAACACATACAAAAATGATTAAAATCTTGAATTCGAATTTTATAACACCGAAACATTAAAAAAGATATGTCATTAACGAAAATGCAATGAAATACTGGTCACTAATCCTGTGAGGCCCGACCTGTCCAAGTTTAAGGGCTAACGGAGTCGGTCAACTAATTTTCAAAAAATCAGTGAACTAACACAATTAAAAAAATGCATAAAATCTTGAATTCCTATTTCATGACATCAAAAAGCTGGAAAAAAAGAGACGTTATTAATAAAATTGCAACAAGTACTGCTCATCAGGACTAAAAGGCCTGACCTGGCCAAATTTGTGTACCAACAAAGTCGATTGACTATTTTTCAAAATATCAGTGGATCACAAAAAAAAAACACATAAAATTTTGAATTCTTATTTCATGACACCAAAACGATGAAAAAGAAACATAATTAATGAAGATGCAATTAGTACTAGTTACCAGGACTGTGAGGCCCGGTCTGGACAAGTTTGGGGCTAGAAGAGTCGGTCGACTAATTTTTGAAAAATTTGTGGACTAACACACACGAAAAACTCTTAAAATCTTAAATTTCTATTGGTCAACAGGTTTGTGAGGCCCATCCTAGCCAACTTTCGAAGCCATTGATGAAAATGTAATGAGTAATTATCATAAATCAGTCTTAAAAATCTTGAATTCCAATCTCGTGACACTGAAATATTGAAAAAGGATGGGTCATTAATGAAAATGCAACAAGTATTGATCACTAGGCATGTGGGATCCGGCCTGGTCAAGTTTGGGGGCGAACGGAGTCAATCGGCTAATATTGAAGAATCAATGGACTAACATGCACAAATAATGCCTAAAATCCTGTTTTGTGAATTGTGATATCGAGTCCAAGTGATGTACCTCTGTATAGTGTCCTTTTTTAACAAGCTCATTTTCTGTTCTGCATCTGAAGTTCAAAGAATACAGTAATTAGTACAAGAAAATGAAAAGTGCTCAGTTTATCAAAAGAAGTGTATTGAATACAAATAAAGAAGCTAATGAACAGAAAGCAAAATAGTGCAGCTAAACACCTTTATTAATTTCATTCTGGTTTCTTTCAAGCATTCAAAACATAATTACAAATAGATAAAGTAAAATAGGTTCAAATCACTCAAATGAAATTACAAACAATACATGACTCCAAGTAGTACTATACGACGACTTTACAAAAGAAACAAAAAACATCATATTAACTTGCAGCTCACAAAACAACACCATCCGAACAGATGCTGATCACTTCTATGTTTCCAGAAATGTGTTGTTGATTTTGTTAAGCCTCTTCACTACTTCTTTCATGCTTATTCTTGATCCTGGCATTTCCATTGTGCAGTCTAAACCCAATTCTATCATGGACGCAATGCAGATTTCACTTTTTGAAGTGATCTGTTTTTCCTCGGAAAAAAGATTGGTATCCACAACGTCCATCATAGTCCCTGAAAATGATTGTGTGATCCATTTCCTCAAGTCAAGATTTTCATTGCATATCTCTTCATCTGTTGGCCTTCTTCTTGTCAAAACCTCCATCAACATGATGCCGTAACTATAAACATCACCACTAGCAGACACTATTCCCTTCGAGCCATATTCTTAGAAAAGGTTTGAAAAAAAAATTATTCAATTGAAATACAACAATAATTCTGCATAAATAAAGACTTGCTCTTTTTACTTTTAGAATTTGGAGAGGCTTAATTATGATAAGAGAAAATCAAAGAGAGTAGATTTTTTATACCTGGTGCAATGTATCCAGGAGTGCCCAATGTCTCGGTATAAGCCATGGACTTGCTTATTGCTAAAAATTTTTAGAGATTCCAAAAATCACCAACATGAGCCACCATATCTTCATCCAAAAGAATGTTGGCTGGCTTTAGGTCACAATGAACTATTGGGATGACATGACCATGATGTAGATATTCAACTGCCATAGCTGCATCAAGCATTACAGTGACTCTTTGATGAAGGTTCAAGTGGAGATCTTCTTTGTACAACCAATTCTCAAGACTTCCATTGGGCATAAATTGCAGAACAAAGGCTCTTATATAGTCACTAGAACATGTAGTAATCACTGGAACAAGATTTCTGTGTCTAACATTTCTCATCACTTCACATTCGGTATCAAACCTCTTGCATACTTGCTCATTTTCCAAATCTAGAACCTTAATTGCCACTGCAGTTCCACTAGATAATGTGCCTTTGTACACAGAGCCAGAGCTTCCCTCACCAAATAAATTTGATTCATCATCAAAATTATTTGTTGCTCGCTGAATCTCGTGATAAGAAACTAATTGATGAGTCCCGATCTCCAGTACCTTCTCCACATCTTTGGACCTCCCTTTCTTTTGTCGTTTCATTATCCAAATTGAAACCAACAAGAATATCAGAAAGGATG
>NW_006239010.1:1446666-1448731 GCF_000226075.1 Solanum tuberosum | reverse complement strand
GGCCAAAAAATGAATTGTTCGATAGGTCAAGATACTGCAGATTTTGGAGTTCCCCGAATCTGGTTGATATCATTCCTGAAAAGTGGTTACTGGAAAGATCTAGTTCTACAATGGCTTTCAGTCCTCCAATATCCTGGGGAACTTCTCCTTCTATTGAATTATGTGACACGTCTAGATAGAGAAGACCACTCATCTTCCAAAGGCTCAACGGAAATTTTGATGAAAATTTATTAGAATCCAAATAAAGATGTTGTAGCATGCTAAGATTTCCAAAGCATTCTGGAATTAATCCAGAGAGCTCATTACCATACAGATATAATAGAAACAAATTCGATAAATGGCATACCACCTCTGGAATATGTCCCTGCAATTTATTGTTAGGTAGAGACAGCCCTTGGAGTTGTTTAAGCTTACCAATCTCAGAAGGAATACTTCCCGCCAAGTTGTTTCCTCTAAGGCTTAGGGCTGTAAGACCGGTCATGTTGCCTATAATTTTGGGGATGAGGCCATTGATGTGTGCATCTCCTATATAAAAATTTTCAATAGTAGATGAGAGATTCCCAATTGAATTGGGCAGAACGCCATTTAACGGATTGTTACCCACTTCTAGATCTTTCAACATCCTACAGTCCGCCAAAGAATTGAAGAATAGCAACTCACGCTCTCTTGATACATTGGTAAGTTGATTATGATGTAGTAAGAGTGATCGCAGCTCATGAAGATTCCCCAAATTAGTAGGAATAGCTTCCGTGAGAGAGTTAAATTCTAGCCCCAGTGTCTGAAGCTTGGAAGCATTTGTTATGAACAATGGAATTTCCCCTTCCAGCTGATTGACTCCCAACTCAAGTACTTTAAGGTTCGGAAGATGAAGACCTGTAGTGGTTGGAATTCTCCCTGAGAGGCTATTGAGACTGAAACTAATCACTTCCAAAGAAGATATGTTGAAAATAGCATCTGGAATTTGACCGATAAGATTAGAATTATGGGTAAAGATTAATTCCCTCAAATTTGATAGCTTCCCTAATTCCGGAGGAATTTTCCCCACTATGCGATTGTTTCCACAGTAAAGACTATGCAGAGTGGAAATATTTCCCAATGAAGTGGGAATAGTCCCTTTTATTGGATTATCACCCATATAAAAATTCTCGAGTTTGGATAAACAACCAATATTTCTAGGTATGTCTCCGGTTATATTGTTGAAAGATATGGACAAAACTTTGAGCTGTGTGAGTTGGCATATGTTGGAAGGAATGCAACCAGAAATTTGATTGTGAGACATCCTTAAAATGTACAGATTCGACACAATATTGCCTTCATCTAGCAAGAGAGGACCAGAAAGGCTATTCTTTGCCAGAGTTACGACAAGTAGTGACGAGATGTTAAACAGTGTTGCGGGAATGGAACCTGTTAATTGATTATCGAACAAGGAAAAAAATGCCAGCTGGCTCAGATTACAGACCTCCTTTGGAATGTTGCCGCTGACTCTATTCCCAGACAAACTGAAGTTCATCATTTTTGTGGCATTTCCAACAGAAGGAGGGACTATACCGGTGAGGTTATTGTTCCCGAGATTTAAGACTCTGAGTTCGGGTACATACCATGGCCCTCTCCACATTTCACCACTGAGTTCATTGAAAGCCAAAGAAATTACTTGAACTCTCCGGTTTTGAAATAGACTTGTTGGTATACTTCCGTTAAGCTGATTGTTTTTAACGCCAATCACTCGCAAGCGAGGCATGTGGCCAATACCATAAGGGATGCCACCGTGGAAGCTGTTGTTCTGGAGATTGAGAACACTGAGGAAGGACAAAATTGGCCAAAGATGGGGAAATTGTGCCTTGAAGTTGCAAATTAGGAAGAGCCAAGGCCACAACCCTTTGCCTTTTTGGAGAGCAAGTGACACCAAACCAAGAGCAAAAGGAAGCATTTTTGGTCCAATTGTTGGCCAAAAAATGAGTGGGACTTGTAATAAGATTTTGGAAAGCTAATAGAGCTTGTTGGTCAGTCTCATTAGAGGAAGCAAGTGATATAGAAAATTGAATTAGAAAGAGAAGAATCAATAAGA
>NW_006239010.1:1444399-1446511 GCF_000226075.1 Solanum tuberosum | reverse complement strand
AAGTATAGACTATAATTTCCAAAATGTGAAAACAGATTCATACGAGGAAAATAAGTAACAAACAGACTAATGTAAAGACAGATTAAAAGTATAGACTATAATTTTCATTATATTATTAAGACTTGAGAGCAAAGTCAATAGGAGTAATCTTTAAAATCAAATTTACGAGGCTGTGTTACACAACACACATTCACTAATTAGCACAAAATGGAAGAAATTTTATTGTTTTCTTTAGAAGAAAATCAAACGCGACACACACTACTACACATGTTGTCACCTGTGGTTTCACTTTTTTTTTTAATTTTTTTTTTCTAAATCTATTTTATTATTTTTATTTTTGTTTTCTTTTAATTCCAAAATATAATATATTCAATCAAATTCAAATGAAAAGGGCAACATTTATTGTTATAATAATATGAACCTGAAAAGGAATTGGAGGCTAAGATTTCCTATATTCACAACTTCACGTAAGCAAGAACTAAATTATATGGACCTGATATTTAGTTGATTTTATTTAACTTCCTCATATTTTATTTTTGCTAAAATACGTAGGTAGATACTTAAATTTTTCCTTAATTATCCGTTTGATACCAAAATTATGTATCCAGGGATCATCTAGATACATTAACTTAATTATAATGTCTCTTAAACACAAGTATGATCTAATGTAGAACATTATGCATCTCAAAGTCAAATTTGAGTACATGAAATCCTATTTTTACCTGTATTTTCTCTTCTTTTTAAAAAATAAATAAATCTAGAAAGGACCTTGATTTCATTATTATTGTTACATATTGTTTCATAATGTATCGTATTGTGAACCTTAACTTTTGTTTATGACCATCTAAACATCTTATCCTAATTTAAGTTGGTTCTATAAACATACTCTAATGCATGAATTGCACTCGTCAATAATAAGGCAAAGTAACAAATAACAAAATTATTTTTATAAATGCAAATTGTTGAATACTTTGTTAACAAGGGGTATTCAAGTTCATTGTCACATGAACATCCATTTTTTTAACTAAGTCGGGCCTCAAGAGATTAAAAACAATGGATAAAGATAGTTTTTTAAAGGTTACATCGTACTTTTAGAAGTAAAAATAAGTTTTAAGATTTTTTTTTTCTAATTTAATGAGTTTGTTAACGAAAGAGTAATCATGTTTTAGATGGATGACAAGTATAA
Organism: Solanum tuberosum; assembly: GCF_000226075.1. Taxonomy (NCBI): domain Eukaryota; kingdom Viridiplantae; phylum Streptophyta; class Magnoliopsida; order Solanales; family Solanaceae; genus Solanum; species Solanum tuberosum. The sequence continues at coordinate 1,445,325 of NW_006239010.1, read as the reverse complement.
ATGTGTCACTCTTTAATGGGACATATCACCTGCAAAGTTAGAAATTAAATGTACATTTGCCCTTTTCCCAATCTATATATATATAATAAATGAGAAATATAGAGATGTAAAATCTCTCTATGGCCTCCATTTGTATTTATCTTTTTTTCTTTTTTTTTTGACATTTTTTTTCTTATTTAAATTAATTATTGTGTTATAGAAGTAAATTACTTAATTTATTATAAATAAATATTTTATTAATGGAGTAACATTTATAACAAAGACTCTTCACATTCTTTTTTCTTTGTTAGCCTCACTTTTAATCATAAAATGATAATATATTTTAATATTTTAAGTGTTTTTTTCTTATTACTTAATTTATTTACGAGGAGTAATTACCCATGACTTACACCTCTTTAAATTTTATTTTTAATAGGCTTAACCCATCGGCGACTTCCTAAAATTGACATCATATTTCACTTAGACACCTTAACTAAGTAATGATGTTCATTTTAGATAATCCATATAGAGTCTCATTGTGTCATTTTGATACTTTTTGTTTACATGACATAATGAGTGTATTACACTCATTGATTGACGGGTGAAATAATTATTTAATTAATTTAAATTATTTTTTCTTCCTTTTCCCCATTTTTTGCCACCATTTTTGCCTAAATTAAATTTCATCCATTGTAAACGAAGATTTCAACAAAATAACTGAGTAGATTTCTTTAAACTAAGTAAAAAATTTCTTTAAACTAACAAAAATTTTCCATTCGCCATCAAGCTATTTATTAAGCCCAAAAAAAGGAAGAAAATGATCATAGCTGCGGATGTTTCAGCAAAAAGGAAATGCCAACGGGGCGGCCAGTTTTGCTGCAAAAGACATTTTGTTTGTGTGTGGGTGGCGGGGGGTGGGGAACCAATTCGGGAGGGGATTTTGGTTG
>NW_006239010.1:1419347-1444387 GCF_000226075.1 Solanum tuberosum | reverse complement strand
GGGTTCTTTTTATTGATTTTATATTTAATTTTTATTTTATTTGTGTCATATGTCATTAATTCATTGGTCTATTTTTATTTTTTACTTAAAATTACTTATTTAAAAATTACATTTGACACAAATGACAAATGTCATCGTTTAATTTGTCATTTTATACGTTATTCGTGAGTGTAATACACACACTATATATTTTTCCTGACATTAAAAAAAGTGTCAAAATGACATAACGAAATTCTACATGAGGTGTCTAAAATGAACATGACTTAGTTAAGATGTCTAAGTGAAACATAATGTCAATTTTAGGGGGCCACCGATAGATTAAACCTTTTTAATAATATTCAAGACTCTCATAATTTTCATGTCCATAACCTCCAAACATTAATTGTAAGTTTATGATATCTTATAGTATTCCTCTATTTTGCCTATATAAATTCATATTTAGTTTCATGGAGATTCACATTCAAGATTATCATTTCCCTTCTTCATCATATTTGTTTGTGAATTAACTTAACATGTAACCAAAAAAGAAGTACATGAAGCTAAGGTGAAAAATATTTCATTCTCAAGTCTTTCTTTCCATTTTCTACATTTTGCTTATATAAACTCATATTTAATGTCATGAAAATTCACATTCAAGAATATATTTTCTCTTCTTCATCATATTAGTTTGTGAATTTAATTAACATGTAACGAAAAAGAAGTAGATGGAAGGTAAGAAATATTTCATTCTCAAGTCTCTTTTTATTTTTATGTATTTGGACATGCTTTCTTAATATTTTATTTATGTATTATCATTCTCCAAGCAAGTATGATAAAAAAAATTGTAATAATGAACAATGTATTGTTAGTATGTGATTGTTCTCTCTAATAGTCAATTTGCGGATATAATAGAGTTTGATTACAATATTTGTTAAATTTTAAGAGATGGTTATTATTTATAGTTAGTAAAATTGAAAACATAATTATAGATATATTAAATATAGTTTAGATTTATTTCTTTCTTTTAGTATAATTACTTTAAATTGGTATGATATTTTATTTATTCATAATTATGTTTTTTTATTCAATTGGTAGCATATGCTGAAGAGTTTGACATATGAAACATAAAATATGACGGCGTATCTACTTGCAAAGGAAGATGGTAGAACAAAAACTTTTTTTGAAGCATAATAAAGGATTACTTTTGCTATAATTTTTTTACTTTGACTTGTATTGGTAAGGTAGCTACTTTTTGCTAAAGTTTCAAACTTTAGTTTGTGTAAGTAACTTAACTACATGTATTGACAATGCTACTCATTTGGTTCTTTACTATTCTATTTTTATTTTTTTTTGTTATGAAGCACAATTAATATAACTAATCCATTCTTAAATTTTTTTTATGATGATCATAAGCTTCATTTTTATCATGCTTGTCAAAAAATAATTAAAAAATAAAATATTAATTCTATGATGTCTTTTTTTTTTTTTGTATGTAACAATATGTTTTCGTCACTATTCTTTTTTATTTCAAATGTATTTATATTTTTTATGCAGTCACCAATTACTTTATTTTTTTGTTCATTATTGTATTTCTATCCCTTATTTTCACATTTATTTATTTGTTTGTTTTACAAATAAAATTAATACATGATTATTAATGCAATTAATATGTTATAAGTTTCATAACTCATGTCTCTTCATCTTACTTGTAATTTCTACTCTTAAATATTATTATAACTTTTTCATGTTTCTTTTTCATAATTTTTATAAATATTTAATTAATGTTTAAAAAATTACAATAAATAAATTTAATAATAAAGACACAATGAAGAACTTCAAAAGTTTTTTCTACGAAATTAGAATTTGTATAGAGGATCCTAAAAAAATATGTAAATATGATCTCATATTTCATTTACTTCACCTAAATATTTTATTCTACTATATACACACTACATCAAAAATGATCTTTAGTGGCAATAACTTGATTGTCACTAAATATATATACTTTTAGTGGCAATTAATACTCTTTGTATATGTCCCTAGATCCTTTAGCGACATTGGATGCTAATGCAGGTAAATGCTTTAACACTCTTTAAATTGTTAATGTGTATATTTATTACCGCTAAGAGGTGTTTTTGTTGTAGTGACATATGAATAGTTTATTCTTAAAAGATGTAAAAAAATATTATTTTTATATGTTTAAAAAAGATTTAAAAAAATGTATCATATCACAGATGAAGAAAATATCAATATCCTATATATTTGATACTAATATGAATATAACTATTATTCCTTCTGTCCCAATTTATGTGACACTTTTCATTTTTCGAGAGTCAAACAGTTTAAGTTTGACCGTGAATTTGTGCATGGAATCACCAAACTTTTTGAAATGAAATTTATATACTTATAAACTACGTAAAAAGTACTATAAGTCACAATAATTGGCAATTCAAAATATTTAAAAGATATATGAAAAATTCACGGTCAAAGATAAACTTGTTTGAATCTCGAAATTCGAAAAGTGTTACATAAAATGGGACACATGGAATATATATTAATGTCCAATATATATTTCTTATAGCCGCGCGAAGCGCAGACAATTTTGTTTTTAATATTCTTTATCATTTGTTATTCAATATTCATATTAAAATCCGACTAATTTGAAATCGTGTAGGCTCGTTCCGAAATTAGTGAATTGTTGAGATTACCGAAGAATAGGAATAATTTGAGGGTGTGTAATGAGTTTCTGAGGAAAAGGGAAGGTCTTGAGAAGGAGTTTAAAAGAGGAATTGATTGTATTATCAAAAGGTGCTTAATCTATTCATGTTTTTAATCTCATTAGAGTTTAGGTTCTACACATTATCTGTGTAAAAATTCCGAGGCAAATACAAATGAAGGAGAGAGAGGCAAAAAGAAATTTAAAATAAACTCTAATTTCCAATATGTGAAAACAGATTAATAAGTTGGAGGAAAATAAGTAGCCAAAAGATTGATGTGAAAACAATTTAATATGGATGAGGAAAATAAGTAGCAAAAAGATTAATGTGAAAACAGATTAAAAGGAGGAAAATAAAAGTTGGCTAACTCATAATAGAAGGAAGAATTCTTGTTAAGAGGTTCGTAAATTTCATACATCGGTAAGGTAAGATCTAGTTTCCTTGCTTGTACTTATTCCTTTTGGGTTTTATTTATTTTTATTTTAATTCACCAAAAAAATAAAATAGGAGTCAATATTTTAAGTAAACTATCAACCAAAATATCTTCAAACTTGTTTGGCATTGAGACGTTGTTGTTGATTGACAAAAGCGCCAACGTGGCTGTGTCATGTCTATTCCCGCACAGTTGACCAACCATAAATAATTGCAGAGAAGTAGAATAAAAATTGTGCATTATTAATGAGTCTCCAGTATAATTTATATACAAAGAAAAGTGAACAGATTGTGCTAAAGCTAACTTCCTAGGAAATAGGCGAGCAAATAAACTACGTGAACAGTCCTATATTACGTGAGTTCTTATAAAGTAATTGAAGTCCTAATCTGTAGCAACTACTGAGTAGCACGTGCTCTATTACGCCTCCCCTCCCCCCCCCCCAAGTTGGGTGTGAAGGGACAACACGTAACTTGGGAAGCATGCATTGACAGGCTGTCTTCGACAGTGGTTTGGTGAGCGGATCTGCAATTCAATCAGTGGAGTGACTGTGTGATACTTGAACTAGGCCATTGTGAACTTGGTTGCGGACAAAATGAAAATCAACCTCGAGATGCTTCATTTTTCTATGATATATCAGATTTTCAGCAATGTAGGTGACTCCAAGGTTATCACAAAGTATTGTAGGAGCAGCAGTGAGTGGAACATGAAGATCCTTGAGCAAGTGGGTGATCCAATTTGTTTCAGACAAGGCAAAAGCAACCACTCGATACTGATCAGCCTCAGTGGAGGAGCGAGAGACAATAGGTTGCTTACGAGAGCACCTTCTTAGGCATTGTACTTAGATAAATTATGTAACCAGAGATAGAGCGGTGATCATTAACATCACCAGTTGATACGCTCAAATTAGACTTCCCTAAAGAAGTATAAGCAGCTGTCGTCAATAAAGAATCTAACTTGTAGGTTGGGGTCGATCCCATGAAGAATATGGTTCAAACTTAAACTTAACTCACTATTATATTCGTTTAGTCAACTTATTTCCGAGACAAGTAAATAAAGGGGGTGGGGGGTGGGGGGAGGATTTGTGAAATGAATAACTGATTGTTGTTTAAGTAACAAGTGAGCAAGATTCAAACTTCGAGTTATCAATATGAGAGAGAAACTAGGGTGTATGTGTTCCCCATAAGCTCATAACGCGGTAATCCTAATAATAGTAATCATTTCCTAGTGTTTTACATGCAAAACTGGTAAGATAGGTATCCCTAAGTGATTGGTCCTCCAAGTAGGGAATTTCACTCCGCAGCTTGGTCCGGCTACGTGTGTACAATTTACTAACCTTTACCTTTACCTCAGATTAGACATCACATCAATGTATGACTTAGTTTTCACCTTCGCACCAATTGACATTAGACTATTAGATAGTACCACACTAAATCTTTGTTGATAATTCTTTTCTTATTAACTACCTCCTTGGTCCAGCAAGTAGCAACAAGGTGAGTTCTAACGCGTGCACTCGTTAAAAAGACTTCTAAGCGAAAGAATTACCAATGCATGCATCAACACTATTTAAGAATTACTTAGTTATTATTCATACGTTGTTAATTGCTCATGGTTCCCACAACCTTAGTTGTGGATTTAACTACTCATGCTTGAAAGAACACAATTCATGTTTTGATAAGAAGAATTCATGAACTTACGTTTAGAGTAGAAGAAACCCGTAATCTCGAACTGAATTTCAAAGCAAAAATCATATAAACCGAAATCTGAAAATCAAATTGCCGAAGTTTGCAAGTTAATTCCTAAGAAAATATCAAGACCTAAAAGTAAACAATAATGTCTAACCCCAAAAAACGAGGTTTACATACCCTATTTATAGAAAAACATGTCCTAAACAAAATAAGGAAATAACTTCTGGGAAGCGGCTTTGAACGACGACTCGACCTACGGACCGTGGGTCGACCTACGGTCCGTAGGTCCCCTCCGTTGGTCAACAGTTAGAACTTTTCCACAGAGGCAGGATCCTTCAACTCCCAGTTCATCAACGACGGACGTGCATAACGGAACTTCCATGGCTCCACACTTAGGATTTTCATCAGGTACTGGAACTTCAACTCTCTGAACACCTTCTACGGATGTGCAGGACGGCCCGTAGGTCGACCTACGGTCCGTGGATCGCTTCGTAGTTCCACACTTGGTCAGACTTCCCTGATGCTCCTATCTATGCCTACCCATCGACGGACCGTCACAGGACCTACGGTCCGTAGGTCCCTCCGTGGATGGCCACTGCTGCAGAATTTCAACTGTCATCTCACTCAACTGCGCCAAAGCTTATTTCCTGCAAACATAATACAAAAACATTATTTCTAATACAAAATGGCCCTAGATACACACAACTCTTAAGTGAAATGTATAAAAAATACTGTAAACTCACGATATATCAACACCCTCAACTTAAACATGTTGTTTGTCCTCAAGTGAGACACTAACACTCTAAACGACACTTGCGTAGAAGTAGATGTACAAACTCAGCAATCATATGGCTATTTCAACCCATTCCATCTTCTTAGTGCAAATCCTTTTTATTAGACTCAACAACCTAACTCATGCGGATCAAGATATGACAAAGATCGACCAATAGACACCACAACATACACTTTTCATAATCACCAAGGTACCAACTTTCCGACAATGTAACTAGTGCCCTCACTTCAAACGAAATCCTTTTCACACAGAAGATATGAATTTTGAGTTTTAGGATTTATTCAACACTCACGCTCAAAAGTGACTTCAAGTATAGTTAGTGCTCAATACCATAGGCTTACCCTTATTTTCACTGCTTAGACTCTCCAAACTAGTTGCTAGGATCACTATAGGACTTTCTTAGCTTCTAACGTAGGCTCAGGGTCAGGTGTGGTACATTTGGGTACTTTTTAGTGACTTTCTACCCTCCTTGACATTACATTGACTTTTTACCTCTCTTCTCAACCTATTTTTGACATCCTTTTATTTTACTTTCTTTCCCTTGTCTCTTTTCATCATGGATGTGACTTTTGACTTTGTGGTTCTTATTTTTCACTTTATTTTTTTTCTTTCACTTTATTTTTTTTTCTCTATTTCTTTCAACACTTTTATTTATCATCTTGTTGCTTCTTTTGCACAAAGTCACATCCTTTTCTATTTTTTCTTTTTCTTTCTTCAACACAAAACTCTTTTCATACCTTTTTTTTCTTTCGGTTTCCTTTTTCATAGCCACCCTCAACTTATTGATTTTGCATTAGTTGAGGTGCACAATATCCGATGTTGGACCAGAGTTAAGATCAAGGTAATTTTTTGCAGTAGCCACCCTAAACTTAAGCTTTTGTCCTAAGTCAAGGTGCACATGTCCAAGAAGGGACCGGGGCCAAGACAATTATTTTAGGAAAGGTGAGTTAGGTGATTCAAAAGAAATGGTCTATTTCAGGCTCAAACATTTGGATAAAAGGGATCATTGATTTCATTTGGTTGGATCATTTTAGGCTTAAGTGGACTAATTTGAATAAGGGCCTATGATAACTTCCCAACTTCTTTCCTAGATTATCTTAGCAGGACCGATGTGGCAAGTTTTAGATTGACACATACTGTCTGAACATTCAACTTTTCTCACACACTCTTGGCACATTGTTACATTACCAGATTACCCAGTTCAAGTTTTAGCCTAAGTCATGAGGTCAAATCGGTTCCCTATCATGTCACATTGAGATCTAACACATTCAACTCATCAAGACGATCGAACTAGCACATTTCACCATTTTTGGACAGGGATAATTTTTTTCATGCTATCATGCTTTAATTTTTCTACTTACTCCTACACATACATTCCTAAACATGCCGGTTCAACATAAATTAAAACAGTCTCTTGGGGGAAAAGAACACAGGCAAAAAAATCTGAAGAGAGGATTATGAGTTGGATTACTCAGACTTCATCATATCACTCAAAATCCATTTACTCCATCCCCAACAAAATAAAGTGCAAATGTCCCCAATGCACAAAAAGTAAAAAGCAAAGGATCAGGTGAAGCAAACCTGTAGCGCTTATGCGCCGAAGATTGGTCAAGGAGCAGATGGGTCCGGTTTCTCGGAGCCCGCTGGATCAACACTCGGAACGACTGATGAGTCCACAAATTGGACTCATTTAGGGCTGTATTCTGATAGAAATAGTGTACTCGAATGCTTGTTTTGTCTAAATACCTGATGAAAACTCTTAAGTTTCAGGTATTTGAAGTTTTAAGGGAAGCATGGACACTTAGGCGCAAAAAGGAACAAAAAGGCTACAAAGGACGAAGAAGCTGAAGCTTGAGATCCGCCAAGTACACTCGGCGAGTCGCCAAAGGGACCGATTCCGCCCTTTATTCCAGTACGCGAAGCCCCGAATGAGGAGGATCAAATATGCGATGAAAGGAAGTAGTCGGCGCTTTACCGAATAGTTCCGCAAAGCAGTACTATACCACCCAACGGTCCAGACGTGAAGATGCTGAAGGAAAGCACAAAATGGCGATAAGACAGAACAAGGGCGAGTCGCCGAGTCAATCGGCGAACTTGACTAATTGCGCCGAAATATTTTCCAGCACAAATTTCTGATAGCTATAAATACTAAATTCTTTATTATTTTTAGTGAGACGATTATTATTGTAATTTTTAGAATAGAATAGTACTTTTTCCAGATATTTTTTTCTCAAGTTTGGAGAGGGTTTTTTGGGAGACTTGAAGAAAGAAGGATTTCATCTTCCCCAAGTTGGAAGTGGGTTTTCTCCATTCTTCTTCCTTTGCTTAAATCAAGGTTTAATTTCTTATACCCATGTGATTTTAGTAACATGTTAGGTGTATTTTGTTATTTCTTGATGTGTGGCTAAAAACCCCATTCTTGGGGTGTGATTTAGCAAATATGGGTTGATATTCTTGTTGGGTTTGACTTACTGATAGGTTAGATGTACTTTAATTGTGATTTCACCTAGTGGTTGTGGTTGAATCTAATGGGTTTGTAGTTGCAAAGACAAATCTACCCATGTGTTTTCGGCTTGCCCGAGAAGGAGGTTGCGAAACCAAGACCACTAGACTGATGGTCTAAGAAGTGGGTCGACATGAGGTTCAGCCCGAGAGGGTGAGCCCTAGTCCCATATCCTAACACTCAGCTTGAGAGAGTGAGTGGGGTAAGGAGTAGGTTGGTCTTCATGCGGCAAATGAGTGTCCGAGAGAAACCCATTTGAAACGGGGTAAGTTGCCCGAGAGGGAACTTATTTCCACCTAAAGCTTAGCCTAGTCACTATTATCTTGCAAATTTTCTATCGAAAGCATGTACCCAATGATTTATCTCAACTTGTATTGCGGTCACACCCCAAGAACCTTTCCCCATACTTGACTTTCTTGTTAATTTTTGTTGTTTTTAACTAATTGTGACAAAACCCCCACTTGATATTTGACACTTTTGTGTCACCCCCTTTTATTTACTATGTTTTTACTCGTTAATAGCTTTAGCTACGACTAGTTAGAACTAGGTTTTATTTTTCTATTAATTCTTAAAACCACACCCTTGGGACGACCCCAACCCTTGGTTGGGTTACTATATTATCAACGATCGTAGACACTTTAACTGTGGGTTACTATCGTTGGTCACGATAAGCATCAAAATGGCGCCACTGCCGGGGATTTGTGTCACCCCCTTTTATTTACTATGTTTTTACTCGTTAATAGCTTTAGCTACGACTAGTTAGAACTAGGTTTTATTTTTCTATTAATTCTTAAAACCACACCCTTGGGACGACCCCAACCCTTGGTTGGGTTATTATACTATTGCACGATCGTAGACACATTGAATTGGAAGTTTGTGTCGTTGATTACGATAAACATCAACGGCATCAGTAGCGCTCCCATCTACTATCCCAGCACTCTCAGCAGTGCTCTCATCAACTCTGAAAGCACTGTCAGTAGTGCTCACACCGCTAGATGGGCCCACACCTATCTCTCTGGCCCTCTATTGTCTTATCTTCTCGTCAACTATAGATGCCCTCCGAGCTACCCCAGTCTTCTGGCGCTCCCTCTTTCTCACTCTCTCAGCCTCAGTATCATCAGAAGTGCGATCGGAGCGGAGGTGCTTCCCAGCAGCACATGAAGAATCTGGTGGTGGCATATCATCTCCGAATAGGGCACTCATCACCACATCATCAAACAGTGCCGTAGAGGCAGACTTTGGCTCAGTCTCGGGGGGAGCGAGAAATACAAAAACATCAGCACAGAGGCTCTCTAACTTCTTTTTGAGGGTGGTCACATCAACGATCGAGACCGGCCTTTCTAGGACTCACAACTCAAAGGCATCCAGGCGCTGATGAACGGCATGTACCTTTTGGTCCATCATATGCTTCATTCACTGCTCAACCATCGTTTTGAACTTTGCTATAGCACGCTGCATCCATTGCCTCACATGCTGAAGTAGGGTGGCCATCTGTGCCTCTAGCTTCTGTACTCGAGCTAAAGGGATGGCGGTGGAACCGAAAGAATGAGTGGCTCTGGAAGAGCTAGAGGCCTGACTGGCGGCCGGAGACAGAAGAGCCTGGGCATCTACTGTAGTGGTTGGAGGGGTAGTGTCACCATCCTGCATCGGCTCCACAACTACTACAAGATCATCGCCTAACGGTGGCACCTCAACCTGTGGTTCCCTGCGAGGTGCAACTACATTGGCCTCATCCCAAATAAGGCCGATATTAAGAGTCTTGGTTGCCTGAAGCAACCGGTCACAATGCCATACTAGTACACCGGAGTCCCTGCAAAGCTGGAAGATGAGGCAGAGGAAAGGAAAAATAGTGGTGGCCTTGAAAGCCCTCTCATAGATCACTGCAATCAGGATGCGACCAAAATCTATCTCCAAACTGGCAACCATAGCTGGAACCATAACTGCACGATCCCATGTGAGCATATTATCCACCTGAGTAGGGGACGCACGGTTACGCACCAGTAACCAGAAAAATTTAGCGGCAAAGGTCAGGGTCGCCTTCTAAATACCCAAACTCGGGGTCTAGACCTACTCGATACGCTCTCCATTAGTAGCAAGATGTCGGGCCAACCATCTCACAAGGGACTCCCTCTGCTCGGCATCTCGCTGAAATGCTCTACTCTGAAGAATGCCCATCTGATAGTCGAATTCATCTGTATTGATGGGAAGAGTATGGTTTGGGCCATAGATGAACCTGTGGAGGGTGATCTCGGAGATGTCCACAGAAAAACCCTGAACTAATGTAGCCTCAAGTGGAGGCTGAGCTGTGGACTTTGCCCTCTTGGAGATGGACCCTCTGATGGTGGCTGCATAGGAAGTGTAGAACTCCCGTACTATCTCCTCACTATAGGACCCTGGGCAACGTGCCATCCACTAACACATGTGCCTCCGAAGAAGATCGTGGTTGGCGGGAGCAATCTGGAGTCTACCTGTGAGAACCCGACGCTCATTGGTGACTAGTTGAGCCATCTTATCGTTCTCATTCAGCATGGTGGCATCTCTATATAACTAAAATTAGCTCTTCACACACCATCGATTCGGCTCCTCAGCAACTGGTGCAGGGTTGTTACTGGGGGGACTGAAATGTCACCCACACTATTAGCCTCAGAAGACGAGGCGGTCATGCCGTTAGAACTGGAGCTGGATGCGGACTCAGAGCTAACCGGTGATCCAATCGGTGCATCCCTCTCATTAGACTAGGGGCAGTGACCACGTCGGGAATCACCCGTCGGGCTCGATTCTGTGTAATGCATGGAACAGTGGGGGAAGTCCTGGTGGGAGGTGGAACGTACTCTACATCCGTATCCTCATCGATCAGCCGCAAGAAAGGTGCTACAAATTTTGATTTGCCTTTTGCGGCGTAAGTAAGAGCCTGCTTGGGGGACATCGTACCTGTAGAAGCTTAGTTAGTACCAAAACAAGCAAATAACACACTTAGAAGAATTTTAGAACAAGAAACAAATCAAAACAAAAAACTTTAAAAAATCTGGGTAGTAGGTGAACTGCCAATCCACGGTGGGTACCTACGGTCCATGGGTTGACCTATGGTCTGTAGGTCCCCTCCGTAGGTCAGAGTACCCAAAATTGGGTCTCTCATGTGGGAACTACGAATGTGCAGAATGGTTTGTCGTAGTCCACACCGTGGTTCGACCTTAGCAAAACAAATTGTGTGCTTCTGGCCCACGAATCTGACCTACGGTCCGTAAACGGGGTCTCGTGGGTCAGGCTGTGCCAGGTTTCAGATGGTTCACTTCTTTCAATCCTGTTCCTTCACCAATTTTAAACAACTTAGGCCTATACATGCATTTCAACAAGTAATATGGTAGTTAATCATCCTTAGGGTTCCAATTTTACAGAATTTCACAATTTATCACACCGATACCCATGAACCCTAAGTCAAAACTTCCAATTTGGCCTATTAACTGGAATTATTCAGTTTTAAGTAATTACACACTCACATACCATCATACCAAGGGTGTTTTCAACATACAATTTAACAATCAAACACGACATTAACAACCCAAGGTTAAGTTCCAACTTCGGGACTTCATGATACAAACAATGAACAGTGAATTCAAAGTCAGGGTGAAGTCGTTTACCTTTTAAGTAATTGAAGTGGGTGAGTGTGATGATGCAATAGATTCGTTTATACCTTTGCTATCCCTTTGACATAAAACATGGACTTGTGGAATCATTGGAGAATGGAGATGAGGGATTTGGAAGGGAGAAGGATGATTTGAGAATTGGGGACTTGAATGGGGACTTGATCTGTGGGATATTGGGATTAAATGGAGTGATTGTGGGAGAGAAAAGGTTTAAAAATGGTTGGGAGGGAGTTTTGAATGTGGGGAATGAATTACGAATGAGAGGTTAGAGGTGTCTGGGTCGGGTCGGGCAAACCCTAATTTTTGGACTCACGAGACCCGGTTGACGGTTCGTGGGTTGACCTACGAACCATTGGTCCGACCCGTAGGTCACTCTGACACTTAGAATTTTAGAAAACTTACCTGGGGTCTACGGACGCTATTCACGATCCGTGGATGGACCCATGGACCATCGATGGGGTCCGTAGACCACTGCACAACTATTTTTCAGCAGATTCTGCCTTTTGCCCCTGCATAACTATTTTTCTGCAGATTCTGCCTTTTGCCCCTGCACACATAGCAACCATTAGGACTTTCTTTTTACATTTTCTGGACACTTTTTAGACACGGACCCTATTCTATATCTAGCCAGCACTAATACAAAAATAAAACACTTATCTAAAGAATTACAGAAATTAAAATAAAAGAAGAAAACGCCTAAATCGAAAAGAAAAACTTATAGTTGGCTAGATTGTACATATTGGGTTACCTCCCAAGCAATGCTTGATTTAACGTCGCGGCACGATGCAGGTCCCTTGATTACTCAAACTTTATCAAGGTAATAAGTGTCAATTAGTTCTTGCACACTCTCCAGTTTCCCCATGTAGACTTTGATCCTCTGCCCGTTTACCTTGAACCTTGTTCCCTCCTTGTTCTTGAGCTCGATCGCTCCATGTGGAAACACTTGAGTGACTTTGAATGGCCCGGTCCACTTGGACTTGAGTTTTCCAAGAAACAAGCGCGACCTTGAGTTGAATAGAAGCACTAGATCACCCATAACAAATTCACGCTTTTCAATCTTTTGATCATGATACTTCTTCATCTTCTCCTTGTACAATGCTGAACTTTCATATGCTTTTAGGCAAAACTCATCAAGCTCATTCATGTCATTCACTCTTTGATTCGATGCGGCGCCCCAATCCAAATTCTACTTCTTTAGCACCCACATAGCCTTGTGCTCTAGCTCTACCGGAAAATGGCACGACTTCTTATATACAAGTTGGTAGGGGGACACACCTATGGGAGTCTTGAATGCGGTGCAATAGGCCCATAGAGCATCATCAAGCCTCCTTGACCAATCAGTTCTATTGACATTCACAGTCTTTGCAAGGATTTGCTTTATCTCTTTGTTTGACACTTCAACTTGCCCACTAGACTGCAGATGGAAAGGAGTGGCTACATTGTGACGGACTCCATATTTCTCTAGCAACGCCTTGAACAACTTATTACAAAAGTGGGAACCTCTATCGTTGATAATTGCCCTAGGTGTATCAAATCTGGAGAATATACTCTTTTTCAAGAATGCGATGAAACTTTTCCCTTCATTGTTTGAAAGCGCAATTGCTTCCACCCATTTCGACACATAATCAACCGTAACAAGAATATACTTCATCTCATGTGAACTCATAATTGGTCCCATAAAGTCAAGGCCCCATACATCAAACAACTCAATCACCAATATCAGATTAATAGGTAGCTCTTGCCTCTTTGAAATTCCTCATTCTCCTTGGCAACGATCACAAGACTTGGCGAAATCATGAGCATTTTGGTGGACGGTAGGCTAGTAATACCCACACTGCAAGATTTTATGAGTAGTCTGAATACCAATATGATGCTGACCAACAGGCGATGAATGACACGCCTTTAGTATACTAATGATCTCAACCTCGGGTACACAACGACAAATAATCCCATAAGCACAAATACGGAACAGGTAAGGCTCATCCCAAAAGAACTTCTTCGCATCATGCATAAACTTTTTCCTTTGGTAAACGACAAGGAACTAGATCACTTGCCAAGTAGTTAGCAAAGTCCGCGAACCAAGGAATAAGATCTACAGATGCAGCCAATACATGTTCGTCTGGAAAGGCATAATTAATTTTAGCCCCATCTCCTAGATTGAGCATAACTTCCTCCTCTAATCTGGACAAATGATCGGTAACTTGATTTTCTATCCCCCTTTCTATCTTTCACCTCAAAATCGAACTCTTACAGCAACAATACCCATCTAATCAACCTTGGTTTTGCATCTTTTTTAGCCATCGGATACAATGCAGAATGGTCAGTATGCACTATGACCTTAGTACCAAGCAAGTAGGATCGAAATTTCTGTAATGCGAAAACCACAGCAAGGAGGTTATGTTCAGTCACCGTATAGTTCTTTTGAGCCACATTCAGAGCTTTGCTAGCATAGTAAATCAGATGAAGAATCTTCTCTCGCCTCTGCCCCAATACCACACCAAGTGCCACTCCACTCGCATCACCCATCACTTCAAACGGTTATCCCTAATCCGGTGAAATAATGATAGGTGCAGAAACTATCTTTGCTTTCAACTCTTTAAATGCTCTCAGACAAGCATCATCAAAATCAAAACTTACACTCCTTTTCGAGCAATTTGTACAATGGGTGTGCAATTTTGGAGAAAATCCTTGATAAACCTCCAATAAAAGTCTGCATGCCCAAGAAAACTTCTAACACCTTTAATAGAGATAAGTGGTGGAAGCTTTTCTATTACCTCAACTTTAGCTCTATCAACCTCAATACCCTTCTCAGAAATTCGATGACCCAAAACAATCCCCTCTTTCACCATGAAGTGGTACTTTTCCCAATTGAGCACAATATTGCACTTCTCACACCGTTTCGGTAACTCGGCCAAATACATCAAACAACCATCAAATGAGTCACCTACCATAGAGAAATCATCCATAAATATCTCAATAGTGTCCTCCACTATATTTGAAAATATCGACATCATGCAACGTTGGAAGGTCGCTAGAGCATTACACAACCCAATGGTCATCCGTTTGAAGGCAAAAGTCCCATAAGGGCAACTGAAGGTGGTCTTCTCTTGGTCTTCTAGAGCTATGGAGATCTAATTGTAGCCCAAATACCCATCAAGAAAATAATACAAACCATTACCAGCAAGGCGATCCAGCATTTGATCCATGAACGACATAGGGAAATGATCATTTTTTTCGAAGCATTCAATTTTTGATAGTCTATGCATACTCTCCATCCAGTCACTGGCCGCATCGGAACAAACTCATTTTTCACATTAGGAACCATAGCAATTCCACCTTTCTTTGGAACACACTGAACATGACAGACCGAACTACTATCCGCGATGGGGTATATGACTCCAGCATCCAACCACTTGATGATTTCCTTTCATTACCTCTTGCATAAGCAGATTTAGTCGCTTGATACTAGGCTTGTGGTCCGGCATGAGTTGGATTTTATGAGAACAAATGCCAGGAGGAATCCCAATAATGTCCGCAATAGTCCATCCAATAGCCATCTTGAACCTTTTCAACACAAAAACCAATGCCTCAACTTGTACCACTCTCAAATCTGCCGCAATGATGATCGGTAAAGTACCATCTCTCCCTAAGAATACATACCTCAAATGTGATGGTAGAGCCTTGAGCTCCAATTTTGGAGCCTCTTCAACGGACGGTTTTGCGGGTGCAGAGTCGCAATTCTTCATATCTAACTCCAATTTCTTTGGTTTGGAACAAAATTCAAACATATCAAGTGCGGCAACTAATTCATCATAGTCTTCAATACCATTACCCTCAAAATTCATCATTACCGCTACCAATGCATCAACACCCAACCTCTCTTCAATAGACACATCAGAACCTCGCTCCACAATATGATTCACCACTGATATTGACATGCTTCATAGATCTACAAATATTAAAAGTTACCTCTTCACTATTCAATCGAAACTTCATCTGCCCTCTCTCCATATCAGCCAAGACACGCCCAATAGCAAGGAATAGTCTCCCTAGGATGATGGGAACCTCAAAATCAACCTCATAATCAAGTATCACAAAATACGCCAGAAAAATGAATGACTCCACTTTCACGATGACATCTTGGAGAACACCAATGGGCTTCTTCACAGTTCTATCGTCTATGAATAGCTGGTTTCGGAGTCCTTAAACCCCAACTTTTTGTAGATAGACAATGACATCAGATTAATGCTAGCACCCAAATCACACAACGCATTTGCAAAATGCAACAACCCAATGGTACAAGGAATAGTGAAAGCACCAGGATCTTTTTCTTCTACACAAGTGACCTAGTAGCAATAGCACTGCAATGTTGCAACCTCTCATCATTCTCAAAGCTAACAACCCTCTTTTTGGTCACCAAATCCTTCATAAACTTTGCATACCCACGCATTTTCTCCAAAGCCTCTATTAACGGAACATTGATGGAAAGTTGTTTCAACATCGTAATGAACCTACGATATTTTCCTTCTTCCGTCTTTTTTACCAACCTCTGTGGGAATGGCTGGTGGAGGTTTAGGTATGAGAATAACTTTTTGGGTCACCTCTATTTCCTTCTCTGTAGGATTCTTGGACTCTCCAGCATCCTCGACCTCATTTTCATCTTTTTCTACAACAATTTCAACCTTAGACGACATAAAGGGATCAATGGTATGTTTACCTCCTCGAGTCGTGACTGCCATACAATGTTCATCATTTTTTGGATTCTGGATGGTGTTGCTAGGAAGTGTGCTAGGCTGACATGAGTTAACAGTAGTTGTTAACTTTCTAAATTGTTGCTCAAGTTGCTTTATCGACACTGCATGGGCATCAACTTTTGACCGATTCCAGACAAGTCTTTCTGCATCTCTTTCACATTATCATCAGTCGTATCAAACCTCTTCATCATCTTCTGCATTATATCCTCAATTCGTGACATACTACCCCCAACTTCTCTATTGCCAGATTCCTGATTTGCAGGTGGAACATAAGGCCCAACTTTCTCGTTTTTGTTGCTATAATTGTTCCGGTTGTAATTGTTGTAGCGATTGTAGTTCCCATCCCGGACATAATGACCCTTTCGATTGTATTTACCATAGTTCCGACCTTGGCACCAATTATCCAAATTGGAACCTTGGGCGTAGGCTCGAAAACCCCCCGTCTGATCATTTACCAAATAAGCATCCTCATCATAGTAGCATTTCTCAACTGGTAGTGGTAGAGTTCTAGTTAAGTAGTTTACTGCATTCATCTTTTCTGCACCTCCGCTCACATGCTTCAACACCAATCTAAGTTTTGTCCTCATTTGAGCCATCTCCTCACGAATGTCATCGGCAAATTGACTAGGTGCAACTTAAACTGCAAATGTGCTTCTTCCAGTTTCTGACTTTCTAGTGCTCCATGCTTTATTATTTTGGGAAATCTTCTCCAATTTCTCAGCGATCTCCTTAAAAGTTCACTCACCATATGATCCCCTAGCAATAGTATCTAGTACCGCTTTGCTATTGTCATCCTGACCTCTGTAGAAGTACTCATTCAGTGACTCATCATCAATGCGGTGATTCGGAACACTTCTTATGAATACAGTGAACCTCTCGCATGAACTGCTCACAGACTCTCCAGGTAGTGCTACAAAGTTGTTCAGTTTGTCCTTGTGATTCAGCTTCTTGGATAACGAAATATACTTTTCCATGAACATTTTGTGCAATTGGTCCGATGTATGAATCGAGTTGTACGGAAGCTCAGAAAACCACACCGTAGCATCTCCGGTCAATGATATAGGGAAGACTCTGTAACACCTCAGAAATTAGTAGGTTAAACTAGAGCCTAAACGTGAGGGCTAACATCAAGGGTTAAGGTTAAGGGTCAAGGTTCTTGGATGAGGGCCATGGCAAGGGGGCCAAGCTGCCAAGAAAGCACCTAGACAATGCCCACCATGACCACGAGGGTCTTCACGACCCGTGGTGGCCACCATGAGTCGTGGTTCCACCTGTGGTTGGTGAGGCAATGTGCTCCAAAGGCTCATATTCATGAGCCACTTCACGGCTCGTGGTGAAGGCCACAGACCGTGGGAAGGCTCTTGTGCCTTAGCCTCATGCGAGGCTTGTCAAGTTGGAGAGGCTACTGGTCAAGGGACCACGGGCACCACCGCGGGCCGTGGTGCCCTTGACGGGTCGTGAAGGTGGGCGTAGTCCCTGGGAAGAGGATGCCTAGTTGGGGTGTTTTGGTAAATTCCAAATTAGTTAATTAATTATTGGGGTCGATTTATATTGTTTTATTTCACATATATAAATGCTTCTAAGTCATAAACCAACCCTGTTACTTCATTAACCCCAAAGACCCAAATCAAACCCAAAGGAGTTCATCTTCTCCAAAATTTCTCTCTCTAGAATTTCCAAAGAAAAGGAAGAAGAAGTGGAGGCTAGGGCTTGAAGAACCAGGGTTTTTCTTCTCAAATTAGTGGGAAAACTCCATTAAGGTATGGTAGTCTTGATTCATGGAAAGCTTTCTTTCATGGATCCTTCAAACTTTCAATTTCAAAGAAGGAAATTCTCCAAAACTTAGGGTTTTTACTCCAAGTCATGGATTCTTCCTAAAAACGTTTTCAATGATTTAATTATCATATATTATGAATGAATTTCTGTTTTATGGTGTTTTTATGATAAAATCTCCCATGAATCCATGAATTCCCTATAACCCTAATTTATGACTTTATGATGTGGGTGAATTGTCGTAAGATGAATATTATGGGATTGTTCTTGTAGTAGTTTAATTACACGAATCATGTTATTATACATGCCTAATTATAGTAATTCTAGGTGTGTTGGTGAATTATGATTCATGGTCCTTTATGACTATAATGCAATTGTGTTGTTGTTGCAAGGTTATTCTCAATTATACACTTGTGAATGATGATTACATGTTGTGAAGGTTTCCTCAATGTATAATGTATCATGAATTGGTAGGCTTAGGGAATCCTCTTCATGTGTAATTTAAAGTATCTTGACTTAATGAATCTTGAATCGGTAGGCCAATGGCATCCCTTTCATAAATGACTAATGAAGTATTCTAAGGCTTTGATTTGAATCGATAGGCCAATGGAATTCCTTTCATAATGAGTCAATGAACTATTGTAATGATGAATCTTGAATCGATAGGCCAATGGCATTCCCTCTCATGAGGATTCAATGAGTTATCCTAATGTACCTTAAATCGATAGGCCAATGGCATTTATTTTATGTGTAATAATGTATCTTGAGTCGATAGGCCAATGGCATTCCTCTCATGTGTTATAATGTTAAAAAAGAATGAACTACTCTATGGGAATGTAATGCTTAGCACCGAGTGGATATTGTGAGGTTGAAGCTCTCCCCATGTTAGGTCGGGTTTCTAGTAACAACCTTCATATCACATAACTATGTGCCCGCATAGGTTATTACCTAGTGGATACACCTAAGCTAAATTATCGGTTCTACCTTAGGCAAGTAGACCAACTCTTTTTGGTGTGGGATATGACACATGATTCCATGATTTGCTCACATGGTCTATGTCGGTTAGGGCTTATTCCCATCATGTGAGTTATGTACTATGGTTACTCAAAGAGTTCTATGAAGTGTGGGTGGTAGTATGGGATTCCATTCATGCATTGCACGAGTAGGCTTTGAGAGTGGTTATGGTGTGTTCCTCGAATGTCATAATGTCTAATGAAATGAATATGCTTATAATGATGCTATTGAGAATATTGACATGAAGGCTAAATGTAATGATGAATGCTTAACTTGTATTGAGGTAATGAGTTGCTTTCCTTGATATGACTTATTGAATGTGAATGTTCCTTGTCTATGGTGGCCTCAAAGGGTACTTAGTGTGAATGGTATTATGGGATTTCATTCATACACTGCACAAGTATAACTTGGGGTTACCTAAGAGATGGTTCTATTATGTTATAATGGTTTGCATGACGAATATGATCGTGAATCATGCCTTTATACTAAAGTTCATGATGTTTCTCAAACTTGGCATATAGCATGGTTTTCAACTAAAATGTCATTTTTAGCATGATTTTTGCATGGCTATCATACTTAGTGCATTCTTGTACTAACCCATATTTCTTCTACATTTTTCTACAAAGTGTAGGTTCCGGTATTTAAGGTGCTCTTCTATTGTTCAAAGCTTAGATTGATTCTCTCCACACTTTTGGTGAATCCTCATGGTTCGAGGATGAGAGTTGCTTATTTCTAGTTTACTTCTTACATTCTCTTTTGAGACTATGTTGTAAAGGGTTGTGACCCTTCTTGATACTCGATTGTATTAGATGGCTAAATGAGACAAGTAGACTTCCGCTTTGCTTTTAAATAAAGACTTCGCTTGTATGGATAAAAAGTTTTTAATTCTGCACCATTTTCTTATGTCTTATGTTATGAATGCTATAAGGCTTGTATGAGGCTCTTCGGAGTCTTGTATGTTGTGTCACATCCGGGGTGTAGGCTCGGGTCGTGACAGACTCTAAACCCTATGACATTCATATCCAACTCCGGTCGTCCCACACAACTTTTGCAGACACTCCTCAACTCTGCCATGTGCCCATGCGGATCTTCCGAAGCCATACTGAAAATTACTCTCTTACTGTAAGCATTTGCATCAGTCTGCCCTGGAGGTAGAGGTGGGAGAACAATAGGTCCTTCTGATTCAACGGTGTTGAAGTCGACCCTGTAGTTATCACGCAACATTGGTTCTGGTGGATTCTGCATGCTCAGTGCATCTCCGAGTAGATTACCCCTAGGAACCTGAGCATTCTCATTATTCACTCCATCCTCATGCACCTCTATGACTGGATTATTATTACCCCCTTGATTTTCTATTCTTCGCAAATTCTTGCTTAGTTCAGGATCGTATGGGGTCAATGGTTCGCCTCGACTCCGTGTACTTGGCATACACTAGAGTAGAAACCTGTAGAAAACAAAAACAAAAGAAAACATAAAATTAGAAAATAATTGACTAAAGGTCAATAATGTAGTTAAAGTTAATCCAAATGCCTTATTCCCTGGCAGCGGCTCCAAAATTTGATACGCTCAAATTACACTTCCCTAAAGAAGTATAAACGATCGTCGTTAAATAAAGAACCTAACTTGTAGGTTGGGGTCGATCCCACGAAGAATATGGTTCAAACTTAAACTTAACTCATTATTATATTCGTTTAGCCAAGTTATTTTTGAGAAAAGTAAATAAAAGGGGGGGGGGATTTGTGAAACGAATAACTGATTGTTGTTTAAGTAACAAGTGAGCAAGATTCAAACTTCGAGTTATCAATATGAGAGAGAAACTAGGGTGTATGTGTTCCCCATAATCTCATAACGCGATAATCCTAATAATAGTAATCATTTCCAAGTGTTTTACATGCAAAGCTGGTAAGATAGGTATCCCATAGTGATTGGTCCTACAAGTAGGGAATTTCACTCCGCATCTTGGTTGGGCTACGTGTGTATAATTTACTAACCCTTACCTTTACCTTAGATTAGCCATCACATCAATATATGGCTTAGTTTTCACCCTCGCACCAATTGACATTAGACAATTAGATAGTATCACACTAAATCTCTGTTGATAATTCTTTTCTTATTAACTACCTCATTGGTCCGTCAAGTAGAAACAAGGCGAGTTCTAACGCGTGCTCTCTTTAAAAAGACTTCTAAGCGAAATAATTACTAATGCAGGCATCAACACTATTCAAGAATTACTTAGTTATTATTCATACGTTGTTAATTGCTCATGGTTCCCACAACCCTAGTTGTGGATTTAGCTACTCATGCTTGAAAGAATACAATTCATGTTTTGATAAGAAGAATTCATGAACTTACGTTTAGAGTAGAAGAAAGTCATAATCTCGAAGTGAATTTCAAAGCAAAAATCTTATAAACCGAAATCCAGAAATCAAATTGCCAAAGTTTGCAAGTTAATTCCTAATAAAATATCAAGACCTAAAAGTAAACAATAATGTCTAACCTCAAAAAATGAGGTTTACATACCCTATTTATAGAAAAACATGTCCTAAACAAAAAGGAAACAAAATAAGGAAATAACTTCTGGGAAGCGGCTTTGAACGACGACTCGACCTACGGACCGTGGGTCGACCTACGGTCCGTAGGTCCCTGTTGGTTAACACTTAGAACTTTTCCACAAAGGTTGGAACCTTCAACTCCCAGTTCATCAACGCCGGACGTGCATAACAGATCGTAGGTTAACCTACGGTCCGTGGGTCCTCTTTCGTGGCTCCGCAATTAGGATTTTCATTAGGTAGTGGAACTTCAACCCTTTGAACACCTTCTACGGATGTGCAGGATGGCCCGTAGGTTGACCTAAGGTCCGTGGATCGCTTTGTAGTTCCACACTTGGTCAGACTTCCTTGATAATCC
This sequence comes from Solanum tuberosum, assembly GCF_000226075.1. Classification (NCBI taxonomy): domain Eukaryota; kingdom Viridiplantae; phylum Streptophyta; class Magnoliopsida; order Solanales; family Solanaceae; genus Solanum; species Solanum tuberosum. Next base: position 1,422,185 of record NW_006239010.1, on the reverse strand, counting down.
CATCTACGCCTACCCATCGATGGACCATCACAGGACCTATGGTCCGTAGGTCCCGCCGAGGGTGACCACTGCTGCAGAATTTCAGCTGTCATCTCACTCAACCACGCCAAAGCCTATTTCCTGCAAACATAAAACAAAAACATTATTTCTAATACAAAATGGCCCTAGAGACACAACTCTTAAGTGAAATATATCAAAAATATTGTAAACTCACGGTATATCACCAGCCCAATCTACATTAACATAGGCATAAATATAGAGATGTTGTGGAGATATAAGCACACCATAGTGGGATGCTACTTTAAGATACCGAAGGATATGCTTAACGACCTTCTAGTGAACCACAGAGGGAAAGGTGTTGGATGAAGTAAGCTTGTTTACCTCATATGTGATGTCAGGTCGGGTAAGCAAAAGGTATTGAAGCTTACCAAGTACGCTCCTATATTCTTTGTCATCAGTTTTGGGAGCTTTATCATCTACCAGAAGTAGTGCTGACGGACTCATTGGTGACTAAACCCCTTTGCAGTTTTGCATCTTAGTGTCATGTAGCACATCATGTATGTATTTAGATTGACTAAGAAGCAGACCATTGACATCCTTATGTACCTCAATGCCTAAGAAATAGTGCAGTAAACCAAGATACTTGAGAGAAGTTTTTTTGGAAAGAGATGTAATAACCTGTTAAATGAGTGTTTCATAGTTGCCCGTGAGTATACTATCGTCCACATAATTCTGAATATAAAAAGTTACTCCCAAATTATGGAGAACAAATAGAGAATTATCAGACCCTGACATTTGAAACCCCATTTGGCTCAAGAATTGGTGAGGGCATCATACCAAGATTTAGAAGCTTGGCGCAAATCGTAAATAACCCTTTTAAGATGGCAGACATAATTAGGATGCACTGAATTTTCATATTCAGGGGGTTGAGTCATATACACGTCTTCGTGAAGCATCCCCGGGAGAAAAGCATTATTGACATCGATCTGATGTAATGCCCAATTTTTTGGTATAACAAGAGTGATGACAGTGCGAATTGTGGCGGGTTTAAACACTGGAGTGAAAATCAACTCCAGGCCTTTGAGCGAACTCTTTTACAACCTAACATGCTTTATACTTGTCAAAATAGCCTCAGGCTTAGTTTTGATATGGAACAACCACTTACAGGGAACAACATTTTGAGTATGGTCTGTTGGAACCAACTCCTAAGTCTGGTTCATCATCAATGCATCAAAATCAACCTGCATAGCATCTCTCCAATATGAAAATTTATGTGCTTGTTTGTTGCTTATCGGTATAAGAGGTACATGTTGGATTATTTGGGTAGTGTAGTCAACAATTTTGTGTCGATTGATGATATTGTTTTGCAACCTTGTCACTACATGGTTTTGGTCAGCTTTTGGAACTAGAACTATGGGTTCAGTGGGTGAAGGCAAACTAAGAGTGCTACTGCTAGCACCTATGGAGGGATTGTGTTTGTATATTGGGTGATGAGTTCGGGCGACGTTGATAGATATAAGTAATTGGTGGTCAGTTATGTGGGGAGAGAGAACGAGTAGAGGGGGTTGGGGATTAGATTTGAAATATAAGTGGGATGGTAGGGGAGAAACAACATGGTATTGCCATGCATATTAGGAGATAGGGTAGTTTGAAGAGGATTACCTGGATTGTGAGCGGCGAATTGATCCAACTGTGGGTTGGTCCTCTGTGTGGCACGAATGAAGCAAATATTTGGCGTGTATCTCGCATCAACGGGATGGTGGGGGACAACATCGTGAAATCTGGATGATTATTATTTAAATGATGTTCCTTAGGGAAGAGAAAAGATTAGCAAATGGGAAAGTATCTTCTAAAAATTTACATCCTGTGAGAGAAAAAAGTTTGGAGCTTGTAGGTTTAAAACATTGATGGCAATGATGACCGACAGAAAAATCAAGATTCACACAAGGTTTTGAATACAACTCTAATTTATTTTGGGCATATGGTCATAGCCATGGGTAACATAGACAACCAAAACGTATGAAGAGAAGCATAAGATGGTGTTTCATTAAAAAGAGTTTCAAAGGGAGATTTGTTATCAAGTGTGGTGGTTGGTAGGCGGTTGATCAAAAAGGCAGCATGATGGCAGGCAAATGTCCAAAAATTGGTAGGTAAACTGGCTTGATGAAGCAATGTTTTGACTGCCTTGATAAGGTGTTTTTTTTTTTTTTAGAAGGTAACAGTCTTGTATTATATTCCAAAAAATCAAACCTGCCACAACTTGTTACAGGTTTACTAATTACAAATAAAAGGAGAGTATCAGGAAGATCTTCAATCCTAAATAAACAAAAATTAACAAGGTGCCTAAAGCATTCATTACTGATTCTAGATTTTTCCATATACTCCTGTTTACACCAAAAAATAGAAATAAAACCAAGCAATTCATCTTCATCTTCTGGATGCTGTTACTTTGTTCTGGAAGCATCTGAGGTTCCTCTCTTTCCACACAGACCACCAGATACAGGTGGGGATGATCTTCCATCTTTCTTTATGACCAGAAATGTAGGCAAAGCTACTCCATATCTTCAGGGCCTGGACAATATTTCTTGGCATCACCCAAGATAGGTCCTTCGAATTGATGAAAATGCTCCACAAAATATTAAGTGATCCTACAGTGAAGAAAGAGGTGATTGACTGTTTCAGCCTCTTCTCCACACAGGAAACACCTGGGGCTCAGTTGGATTTCCCTTTTCATGAGGTTCTCCTGAGTCAAAACAGCCTGCTTTGCTAGTAGCCAAGTGAAGCAGGACACTTTAGGAGGTATTTTAACTTTCCAGATAAGTTTCCATGGCCAGCCAG
>NW_006239010.1:1404705-1419022 GCF_000226075.1 Solanum tuberosum | reverse complement strand
TATTTCATACTTCTATTTGATAAGTTCTTTCCATAGTGCTTGTTCACTGGATGCTAGTCTCCATAGCCATTTCATCATAAGGCTTTGGTTCTGAATCTTCAAATTCCTTACCCCAAGACCTCCTTTTTGTTTGCTCCCAATCAATTTATCCCACTTAACCAAGTGGAATTTCTTAGTGTCACTATTTCCTTCCCATAGGAAATTCCTCCTTATTGCATCAAGTTTGTTAATGACCCCATCTGGGATAGGAAAGATAGACATCATGTAGGTAGGCATGGAGTCGAGAACACTATTGATGAGAGTGAGTCTCCCGCCGAGGGAGAGATATTGACTCTTCCAGTTCACCAATCTTTTTTCACACTTCTCAACCACCTCATTCCAGATTCCTGAAGACTTGCTTTCTGCTCCTAGTGGCATGCCCAAATATACAGTTGGTAATTCACCAGTCCTCCCCCCAAGTGTACCAGCCAGAGAGGTTAGATTGGTGACCTCATTCACTGGGTATAGGAAGCTTTTTTCCCAATTGATATGTAGTCCTGATATGGCTTCAAATAGCACGAATATAACTCTGAGAACCATCAGTTGGTTTCTGTTGGCATCACAGAAAACAAGAGTATCATCAGCATATTGTAAGTGTGTAATCTCCATGTCACAACCCCCCCTATTTGATACTCTGAAGCCCCTCAACCATAGTTTCTCTTGAGCAATCTTCAATATATCATTAAGTCCCTCCATAGCTATAATGAATAAGAAAGGAGACAGCGGGTCTCCCTGTCTTAATCCTCTCTGTGAAGAGAAGAAACCTGTAGGAGAGCCATTGATGAGAACAGAATATTTCACAGTACTGATACAAAACTTTATCCATCTCATCCATTTACCACCAAAACCTCTTTTGGATAAGGTCTCCAGCAAAAAATTCCAGTTAAGATGGTCATATGCTTTCTGAATGTCCAGCTTGCATAAAATGCCTGGCACCTTGCTTCTAATCCTAGAATCCACACATTCATTAGCCATCAAAATAGCATCCATGATCTGTCTTCCTTTAATGAAAGCAAGTTGTTGTGTGTCCACTAGCTTGTGCATAACCTTTTTAAGCCTCTCAGTAAGCACCTTGGAGATTATTTTATACACACTGCCAATTAAGCTAATGGGTCTAAAATCTGTGAGTTTCTTTGCACCCATCTTTTTGGGGATCAATGCCACATAGGTGGAGTTGAAGCTTTTCTCAAAGAAACATCTCTCATGGAAATTTTTTACTGCAGCAATGACTTCCTCTCCAACAACCTCCCAACAGTGGGCATAGAAGGCCATAGTGTAACCATCTGGACCAGGAGCTTTGTCTCCAGCACAAAGCTTTACACACTCCCATATCTCTTGGTTCTCAAATTCCCCCTGTAGCATCCTATTGTCTTCTTCAGAAATTGTGTGCCCTTCCCTGCAGCCACCAGAGGGTCTCCAAGTCTCAGTTTCAGAATATAGCTTTTGGTAGAAATCTATGATTTCTTTTTTTATTAACTCTGGATCTTTGATTGTTTCACCATCCACATTTAATTCGTCAATGTTATTGTATCTCCGGTGAGAGTTAGCAGTTTTGTGAAAGAACTTTGTATTCTTATCCCCCTGCTTCAACCAATTAACCCTAGATCTTTGTCGCCAAGATATCTCCTCAAACTTTGCTAAATTTTCAAACTCTATAAGGAGATCAGCCTTCAGTTTAATCTCATCTTCATGAAGAGCTCTTTGATCTTGCACTTCTTCTAATTCTGCAATTTGATTGAGAACACTCTGTTTCTGAGAGGCTAAGTTTCCTTGAGATGTTTTACTCCATTCCCTCAACTTATCCTTAAGAGCTTTCAGTTTGAAAGCTAGGATAAAGTCTGGCCTCCCTTCACATACTATAGAGCTCCACCATTCCTTCACTCTATCCAGGAAACCTTCTGTCTGTAGCCACCAATTTTCAAATTTGAAATAGGACCTCACAGGTTTCCAATTCCCACTTTGAAGCATTATGGGATTATGGTCAGAGGTAACCTTGTGCAATAATGTTTGTTTGATGTTTCTGAACACTTCATCCCAATCATCAGACAAAAGAAATCTATCTAATCTGGATGTTGTGTCATGCCTGTCCCCTTTCCTCCAAGTATACTTGCCCCCTACTAGGTGGGGATCCAACAATCCCATGTCTTCAATAAAGTCAGATAGATCTGTCATTGCTCTAGATATCCTGGAGCAATTCTTTTTTTTCAGATGGGAATCTTACTGTGTTAAAATCTCCGCAAACCACCCATGGGCCATCAAATAAACCTCTAGCTGAGCCAACTTCCCACCAGACTTCCTCTCTTTCTTCCCTACTATTTGGAGCATAAATGCCTGTGAGAAACCAAATTAAATCTTGGTTTATCCCAATGAGCTTACATGTAATTGAGTAAGATCCTAGGCTGCTTACTTCCCCTGACCACACTCTCCCATCCCACATAATTAAAATACCACCTCTAGTTCCACTGGCTTCCAGTTGGCAATATTTAACCCATCTGTTGGCCCATAAATCTTTCACGAAGCTCCCAATCTCTCCCTCAATTTTCGTCTCTTGAAAGCAATAAATGTCAGCTTTCCAACTATGAATTAAGTTCTTGATTATACACCTTTTACTCGCCTGGTTCAAACCCCTCACATTCCATGATATGATGTTGACTATCATTGATCACCTGAGATGGTATATCCCCCCCTTACTTCTTGTTCCATTGCTTCTGAAAATGCTGCCACATTCCAAGCTCTTCAGTTCTTTTGCCCCTTTGACTGCTGAAGTCAATTTAGCAATTTCCTTCCCCTTATCATTGTTGATCTGCCTCATACTGTCGATCTTCATAAATAGCATTGTTGCTTCCTCTTTGCATCCCTGATTGTCAACTCCAAAATCTTTGGCGAACTTAAGTATATTCTGATGAATCCAGATCGGCATGTCAAACTCTGGATCATCTTCTTCCTCCAGATTCTTTTGATTTAAGGGAACTGCTTCTTCTATGGAAATCAGACTGGAATTATTTTCCTCGAGCCTTTCTGGTGTACACTCTTGCGTGCAAATATTATCCAGGGCTGTAGAGTTTCTAGGAGTTCCTGGGGTCATATTTATCATCTCTCTCCCTTCTCTCTCCTCATGAATCTTCTCTATGATATTCATCCTTGGTATCTGCCCTGTTTCTAGTTCTTCTGGGCAATTTTAAAAAACTGCGGTGGAGGAGATATTGTTTGCTTCAAGTTCTACCGTAAACGGATCAATTAAAAAAGATGGGCCACTTTCTTTTGTTTGTTCCTTTAAAATACTTTGGGCCAGCAGATCTGGGCCCAACTTTCCCCCCTTGTGCACCAGCCTATTTCTCTTAAAAGGAGACTTAAATTGAGTCTCGGGAGCATGTGTTCCTGCACGTGAGGTATTAGCTGACAATTTTGAAATTGCAAGGTCATAGGACGACCCCACGTGACCTGACACTTCTGTAAAACCTAAAAGTTTTTCATTCACCTTAGGGTTGGTCCTTTCAGTAGACCGCTGGTCCTTGAAAAGCACTACTCTGCCTTCGTCGGAGATAATTCTCGCCGGCGCCTCTACCCATATCTGTACTTTGAAGGTCAACCCTTCGTGTACCAGTTCTACAAAACTCGAAACATCGTCTCCATCTCCTCTTATCTTCAATCTCGCCCATTTAAGATGATTTCGCAACTCAGTTTCTTCCTCAGTTTGTATCCAACCACCACAGAAGTTTCTAATCTCACGGAAAACTTTTTGGGACCAAAGTTGAAGGGTTATGCCCACTACCCTAATCCATACTTGGTTCAACCTTTCAGATGTAGCGGTTGAGGTCGGCGACCACCATTCCAGAGAAAATTTATGAGATTTCCAGAACCATTCCCCACTGATAGTATGGTCTGCAGCGGTTTTATTTGGGAACTCAAAGAGAAATCTGTTGTGACCCAGCTCATATATGTTGATGCCGTGATAATGTTTCCATGAACTCACTACCCACCGACGAACCTCTGACAGAGTAACATTGGGGATCTCCTCCGGGAGACTTTCGACCACACTTTTTTCTAGAAGTTCGTTCTGGCTCTTTGTTGTGACCTCAGAGATAATAATCGAGTTCCCTTTTTGTTGAATCTTTGCAGCATTTATTTCTCTTGTTGTCCATTTATTATTCCTGACAGAATCAGAATACAATAAACCCTCCTCTGTTTTCCTGTGAACCACCTTAGATATCTTTTGGGCCTTTGCATTTATGAATCTGGTTATTTTAGTTGATATGTCCATCCAACCGGAATTTAAATACCACTCTGGAATAAAGATGACGGCTCTCCTCTTCCCCTGTGTTTTTATGATACTAATATACCTTCCATCTTTATTGAAATTCTTTGAGCAGAAAAATTCTGTGGAGTGATCCCATACCTTCCATCTACGGACAGAGTTGCCTTGGACCTTCGAAGCTTCCTTAAGGGCATAGACAAGCCACTCCATTGTCTTCTGGCTCACAGTCATTCTTGTCACCCTATTTCGCCCTCTCTCTACCCAATCATACCAAGTTTCTGCTTTGGAGACTACCCTTGTGATGTCGTAGGATTTGAAACCCACCGCGAAGTAGATGGTATCATCTGCCATGGTGGGTGTTCTGAAAGAAAGGGAGAATGAAAGAAAGTGTTTAGAAGAAAGAAGGTGGAAAGGGATTCCGGCAATAGAAGATTGCCGGAGAGGGGGCTTCTAGGGCCCAGAAGGGACCTCTAAAAGTTTGTCTTGGTAACCGTGCCTGGGAGGATTTTTTTTCTTGCTTGTCTTCTATTAATTTGATAAGGTGTTGAAAGAGTTGGTTTGGTCCTTTTGGGGTCAAATCCAATGGATGAAAATTTCATGTGCCAATTTACTTGACTAGAAATTGTTAAGATTCAACGATGAATTAATTTGAAGATTTGGTAGGAAGATAGTAACTTTGTAGCTGAAATTTAGGTAAATTATAAAATGATTTCACATGTTAAAAAACTTTGGCATTTTGACACACAGTGATGTCATGGATGACATCAGTAGGAAAAATTCACTCCTATAAATAGGTAGCTCTTAATTCATTTGTAAAAAACCTCTCACTTGCCTTCTCATCTTCTAAGACATTTGATCTTCTTTCTCTCTTGTAGTATTTCACTTATATTATTTTGTAGTGAAATAAATATTGGTGCAGTTGTTCTCGGGTAGACATAGGATCATTCTGATCCAAACCATGTTAATATTATTGATCTTCCTTGTTCTTTATTTTTATGTTTTCGCTAACAATTGGTATCAAAGCCAAGGTTATGTCTGAGTATGCTCTGTGGTTGTAGCACAATTTGAACTTCCACATCAGAAAACAAATTACTTTGGTTTTTCTGTATTTCTAAATACTTTGTAATAGAAGAGGAAAAAAAGTAATGATGAGTTTCATGAAATTTGAAGTTGATAGATTTAGTGGGCGTAACAACTTTAATATTTAAAAGATCCAGATGATGATGTTACTGCGGAGGGAAGGTTCAATCCATGCTATTAACGAAAAGAACCCCCAATAAAGTATTTATCAATGTAACAAGGAATAAGAAAATTACGTGATTCAACTATTTATTCCAAAATTGATTTGCCAACTTTTAGAGTTGCTCACCTGTATAGTTTGGAGAAACAAAAGAAGAGTTATTATGCTGAAGAAAAAAAATCTATATCAACAATTGTAGAAAGAAAAGATTGAGCAACATCTAACTTTTCTTAAAAAGATTTGATCGAACTTCCGCCGACCTAGAAGCCTAAAACCTAATATTTTGCCTAACAATTCACCGTCGACATGGCCACGATGGCCATCGGCCAGCCTCCATCGATGGAGGCCTGCCTTCCAACTATGTTTAACGATCATAACAAACCTACTTATGCAAATACTTTAGTCACACAAGCCCAAAAGTCCAAACCTTTACCTCTAAAGCCAATCACGTGCCTGCATGGGGAACCAAAGATAGTATGGGAAGAGGAGGAAGTAGAGCAAATGATTATCAATGAGAAACTTCAATATGCTGTGGTCGGGAAATTCTCATATGGTTGGCCTGATATACAAGATCTGAGACGACTTATAGCAAAACAATGTGAGCTCAAAGGAGAAGTTAACATTGGATTACTTAGCAATAAATACATATTGATTAGGGCCTCACTGCTGGAGGACTATGTGACTTTACTATCAAAGCCTCAATTTAACATCACTCATAATTACTAGTCGTACCCTATGAGGACTTTGAAATGGGAACCTAAGTTTAATCCAGAAGAAGAAACTACTTCTGCAATCGCTTGGATCTCTTTCCCTGCAATTCCATCAATTTTTTTTTGCGCAAAACCTATTTTTTCAATGGCGGCAGCAGTAGGAAAGCCATTACAAGTTGATATGACAACTCTGAATAAGACACATCCCAGTTGTGCTAGAGTGAAGGTGTAGTGGATCTGCTTGGAAATTCCCAAAACGAATTAACGTGGGAATGAGGAAGAAATCAGGGGAGGTACTTGAGAGATGGGTGAATATAAAGTATGACTATGTACCAAAATATTGTAAGACATGCAAGCTGCAGGGGCATAATGAGGAAGAATGTTTCATTCTTCATCCAGAGCTATATCGAAAGGAGGAAATTAAGGTGGATGGAGATAAGGAAAAACATAACACAAGCAAAGATATCCAAAAAAATAGAGTTACTACTGAACAAAAGGAGAATAGGGATACTGCTATTGAGTTCAAGGAGCAAGGGAGAAGAACAGCGCACAAAAGAGGAAGGTTTCTATCAAAAGACAAACCTGAACAGATATGGAATCCAAGGAGAAAAGAAAATAATGAGCCCCAACAAGTGACAACAACAAACAAATTTGAAGCATTAGGGGATATGAGAGAAATTGTTGAAACACAAGAAAACAATGAGCCAAGTTCACAACAAGGGCTGATGGGACAACACAATAGTTTACCACTTCAAAAGGCTGATGAACAAAACAGACATGATAAAGAGATATGAAGCACAAGTTCAAAGTCCAACCAAAAAGATAAAGTAATTACACCTTCAAGTGGCCAAAACAGTAGTGATCCAAAGAAAATGAAATCACCCAAGGAAATCTCCAATGCAAAAAGTTCACATATAGAAACTATTATCAGTGAAACAATGAGGGAGGCAAACTACACTGACCACACTGCAAAGGAAATTATTATTGAGAACAAAGATAAGAACACCAATGTACATGATAAAGAACATCATAAGGATGAGAGGTACACTAGAGGAACAAACTCCCAGAATAGACAAGATGTAGCCTACAAAAGTGAATAAAAAGCAAGATGAAGAGGAAGAAGATGATCTGGAGGCCTCCATAGAACAAATTGGAAAAGAGGGGGATTTGTCACCTAGACAAATAACACAACTAAAAGGTAGGCACAATTAGAATTACAACAACATTGTGCCTCTACAAATAAATACAAGGAGCAGGAAGGGAACATCATCCTCCAGTGATCAATGATTAACAATTACTTTTCTGGAACATAAGGTCAGTAAAATCTCAAAATGCTTTTGAGAGACTACTTGATCTTAACAGGAAAAATCATTACTCATTTATAGCTTTATTAGAGCCTTTTCAAAGCCCAACAGAGATAGAAAGTTATAGAAGAAGACTTGGCAAACAACATGTTAAAGATAATTGCTCAGCTAAAAGCAGGGTTTTCTGGGATGAGGATTGGGAGGAACAACATACAGTGGACTCAGTACAACAATTAACTATTAGTTTCAAACACAAAGGGAATCAGAATGTAGTCAAGATAACTGCAGTATATGCTAGATGTAATGCTCTGGAAAGATTAGAGTTGTGGGAGGACCTTGAAGGCATTGCTAACAACATAATATGCCCATGTCTTGTAGGAGGGGATTTCAACACTATTATGCATGAATCTGAAAAGTTGGGTGGTTTGCCTGTTATACAAAATGAAACTACTGATATTATTCAGTGTATAAATACATGTGCTCTGAATGAATTGATGTTTACATGAAGCTGTTACACTTGGTGAAATGGAAGAATTGAGAAGGAATGCATTTTCAAAAAACTTGACAGAGTTTTTGGAAATAATGAATTCATGAATACCCCCCAAAGAAGTGAGGTCCATTACTTGATAAGGGAAAAGTCTGACCATGCCCCTTTACATGTGAGTTGCAACAATGTACAGGAGCAGATCAACAAACCATTCAGATTCTTGAATTCTGGGTCAAGAACAATGAGTTTGTTAAAGTGGTGGAGGAGAGTTGGAAGAAAGAGGCACATGGTTCACCTTTTTCAATTGTTCAACAGAAGCTCAAGAGATTAAAGGGGGTATTGGTACCATGGAGCCAGTCAACTTTTGGGAATATATTCCAACAGGTGGCCACATTAGAAGATATGATAAAAGCAAAAGAAGCTCAGCTTGAAATTAATACAGCCACAGAAAATAGGACTGGTTTAAAAAAGGCTGAAGCTAACTTGAAAAGGTACATACATAGAGGAGGAATACTGGAAGCAGAAGGTTGGAATGAGGTGGTTTCAGAATGGAGACAGGAACACAAAATTCTTTCATGCCTATGTATAGGATAAAATAAGAAAGCTACAGATTTCATCTATATAGACAATGCAGGGAGATAAAATTACCTCCACACAAAACATTGGGGAGGAGGCAGTCAATGTGTTTAGGGAACAGTTCATAGAAACCAATGAACCCATAGACTACACCATGTTGGAAAATATTCCAAAGTTATTTTCCAGGGAGTAAAATGAAGAGATGGAAAGACTACCAACAGAAGAGGAGGTTAAAACTGTGGTATTTGCTCTAAATGGGGACGGTGCAAGTGGCCGGATGGATACTCTGGACTCTTTTTCTAGAGTTGTTGGAAATATGTGAAACATGCCATCATTAACATGGTAAAAGCATTTTATTGTGGTATGAAGATGCCAAGGTTCATAACACACACAAATATGTTCTTAATTCCCAAAAATGAGATAGTGAATAATTTTGGGGATTTAAGGCCAATTAGTCTTAGCACTTTCACCAACAAAATTATTTCAAGAATGCTCCATGAAAGGTTGGTGCCAGTTCTACCAGCTATTATATCAAAGAACCAGTCAGGATTCATGAAAGGGAGGAGTATAACAAAAAATGTCCTACTGGCTCAGGAGATTGTGAGGGATATTAATAGGAGGAACAAATTGCATAATGTGGTGGTGAAATTGGATATGGCAAAATCATATGATAGGGTATCCTGGAGGTACTTGATGAGAGTACTTAGTCAATTTGGTTTCTCAGAAAGAATTATAGATATGGTGGTAAAATTGATTTCCAATAACTGGTACTCGGTGATAACGAATGGACAGAAGTTTGGTTTCTTTCGGTCCTCTAAACAAAGTGATCCTTTATCACCCACTTAATTCATCACAGTTGATGAAGTACTAGCTAGGAGCCTCAACAAATTATTTAAAGATCCAGAGTTTAAAGGGTATGGCATGCCAAAATGGAGTCCTGAAATTAATCATCTATCTTATGCAGATGATACCATCCTTTTCTGTTTTGGACAGCCTACCTCTATGAAGAAGATGATGAAGGTGTTGAGGAAGTATGCAGCAGTTTCAGGGTAAATGATTAATCTGGACAAAAGTTTGGTGTATTTGCATGAGAAGGTTCACATTAGTGTTTGTAACCAGATCAAGAGGATCACATGAATAAAGCAAGGCTCCTTTCCATTCACAGACTTAGGTTGCCCTATTTTCTATGGAATGAAAATAGAAAACATTTTGAAGAATTGATTAAAAAGGTCATGAAAAGGATCAACTTATGGCAGAATAGATTCTAATCTTTTGGAGGAAGGAATATATTAATAGCTCATGTTCTATAATCAGTTCATATGTACATGTTGTCAGCCATGAACCCACCTGTTGGAGTCATAAATCAGTTGCATAGGATATTTGCCAAGTTTTTCTGGGTAACACAACTGAATCAAAAAACAAACATTGGGTGGCATGGGACAAAATGTGTAATCCAAAGGAGGAAGAGGGTTTGGGTCTGAGATCATTACATGATGTAGCTAAGGCTCTATTTTCCAAGCTCTGGTGGAACTTCAGAACTGCAACCTCATCATTATGGGCCTTATATATGTGGAATAAATATTGTAAGAAGCATCATCCTATCATTGCTCAAGGTTTGGGGGCATCACATGTATGGAGGAAAATGGTTCTCATTAGAGAAGAGGTGGAGCAGGAAATATGGTGGCAGATTAAGTCAGGATCTTCTAGCTTTTGGTTTGATAATTGGACCAAGTTAGGGGCCCTGTACTATTTGGAGGAAGATGCAGTGGAGGAAGAGATTGAAGTGAGGGAATTTATTTCAGATGGAAGGTGGAATAGACAACTGTTATTGGAGAAATTATCCATTGAAATGACTGATCACATCATGGATAGCCTAAACACCCCAACTACACAGTCTGGCAATGATGTAGCCTGGTATATGGGCAACACACAGGGGAAGTTTACAGTAAAGTCAGCTTGGAATTTAATGAGAAACAAGCAGGAGATAAGAAGAGACGGTGAGTGGCTCTGGAAGAAAAATCTCCCCTTTAAATTCATCTTCTTTATGTGGAAGGTGTGGAAGAGAAAAATTGCAACAGATGACAATCCTAAAAAGATGAAGATTAACATAGTATCAAGATGTTGGTGTTGTCACAACAAAAAAGAGGAAACAATGACCCATTTATTTCTAACAGCCCACATAGCAAATAAGTTATGGAGGCACTTTGCTAATTGTGCAGGAATAAAAATGGAGGGAATGCTACTGCAACATCTTAAAATAGCCTGGTGGAAACAAAAGGCATCACCAAAGCTACCAGAAGTTTACAGAGCCATACCAGCCATCATTCTATGGACTATATGGAAAAGGAGAAATGTAATCAAACATGGAAGTAACATCAGCTATGAGGAGATGGTGAACCAAGTAGTTGGAGTTGTGAGACAACTAATAAAGCAGAAGTATCCATGGATAAAAAGAATAGAATGGTCGTGGCTAGAAATAATCATCAGAATTGAGTGCTATAAACCAAAGCTACACTACATCAGTGTTACCTGGAAGTCTCCTGACATTACGAGAATAAAATGCAACACTGATGGAGCCAGCAGAGGTAATCCATGTTTGAGTTCTTTTGGTTATTGTCTAAGAGATAGCAAAGAAGATTTACTATTTGCAAAGTCAAGAGGAATAGGAATTGCTACAAACATGGAGGCGGAATGTTTAGCAATTCTAGATGCCATAAGAAATTGCAAAGAAAGGGAACTATATGATGTTTTAATTGAGATTGATTCACTCAGTCTTAAAAAAATCATTCAGCAGGAGTGGAAAGTACCTTGAGAATTGGTGGAGAGAATAGAGGAAATCAGAGACATCATACTTTTAACAGGTTCCACAATCACACACACATACAGAGAAAGTAATGGTTTGGCAGATTGCATAGCTAACATATCAATAGAAAGCCAAACAAGTCATGAATACCACAATTTTCATGAACTTCCAGTTAGAGCAAGACAAGTCCTAAACACAGAAAAAGCAAAAATACCAGTGCTTCGCATAAAGACTCGCAAAATCAATCAACAATAAGACAAAATAGGAGAAAAGGGTATAAGGTATATACAACAAAAAGATGGAGTGGTCACTAGTTATACAAGCTGGTAAAGGAGTGGCAACGGCTTAAACTACACAGATACAACATTTATGGCATATGCAATCGAATCTTAGACATAATTCAGCTAAATCTACAACACACTGCCATCAAGAGTTGGTCCACACTGAGAGCAAGAGCGAGCTTTATGAGGAGATTCAAGTGCGCACAAGTATCGGAGGTCCAACCTTGGGATCATCTAAGAAGAAGAGAAAAAGTACCTTGCGGAGGTCACCAGAGAAAATCCATCAGGTCCTTCAGCTCGGAACTCCAGCGACAGCACACGGGCAACATTAGCTTGAGGAATCGGAGGTTAGGTAGAGAAGACGGAAGGTCAACAAAGATCAGATTTTTGTCTTTCCTTTTTTGCTTTGAGAATTGGTCTCATTTAGCCTGGTCCTATTATGTTTTGGCATTCTTTATCTAATGAATAAAAAGGTCCTTGGACCAAAATTTACTTTAAAAAAAAAAAAAAAAAAAAAAAAAAGATTGAGAGAATAATTTATGGAGAGAAAAAAAAATACAATATACACAAGTCTTTAATCATAACAATATAGATGGAAAATATATATATATAATTAGTACATAATTTTTCGAGTTCTTGTCGACTCATTTTTTTACAACCAATCAAAATTCAAGAGTCTTGTTCATCAAGTCAAACTAAGCATGAATCAAATAATACAATTGATAAGCGCTTTAGTACTACTATAGCTACAAAATGAAAAAAATGATCTTGGGTAAGAAACACAAAAAATGAATTATATAGATAAAAAAAAGAGGAATATCAAAAGATACCTTAAACCGCTGGAGGTTATTAATATGAAAATCATGAGAGTTATAAATATTAAGAGAAACAATTGAATAAATAATTAGATATGAGTTATAAAGATGAATATTTAAAATAAAATAATAATAATAATAATAAATAAAGGGAAAATACATTAAAAAAAAACCCTGAACTTGGCACGAAAACTTACTTTAGTACTTAAACTACACGGGTGTTTATATACCCCCCTTAACATCTTTTAAGTGATTTTTTCAACCCTCCCATCACCGGCCCAGTTGCTGAGTGTTGTTGAGTCACACACGTTTTCATTCGTCCATGTGCACATTAACAAAATTCCTAATTAATTGCTTAAATCTCCATAATAATTGTTTTTTTAAAAATATTGAGCCAAAAATTAAACCCATCAATGAATTTACTCCTCAATATACAAACTATAATTCAAATTTCAATTGCATTTTTAGTTTAGTTATACGATACCACCTTCCTCAAAAATTTAAAAAATTATTTGCATAAAGATGAAAAATTATTTACGAATTGGGCGAAATCTCCGTAGTTAATCTTTTGCCAACAATATCTCCGATTTTTTTTAATAGAAGTCAACTTCATTCTGATAACGCTTTAAACTGATAGATCTAATAATCTTCTTTGATGTCAAAAATGGTGGGTGAATCAAACACCAAAAAATTTGTAAAAAGAAGAAGAAAGAAACGATTAAAAATAGAAAAGAAAAGAAAAAGAAGAAATGTGGAAGAAGTTATATTTAGAAGTAAATGTTTACTTGAACTAAATGAAAAGAATAAAAAAGAGAAAGAGTTATGAGAAGAGAAAAAAAATAGAAGAAGAAGATGCAGAAAAAGAAATATAGAGAGAGAAAAATTAATTCAAAATAAAATATTTAAAAATTAGTAAAATAAGTTATTAAGTAGGTTGTCCAATAAAAAGATGTCATGTGTCAATTTTTTTGTGTCTTTTCCTTTCTCACGCGCTTATGAAAAGTTGGTGATACAAATTTTTCCACGTCACTCTTTAAGGGATAATTAAATTCAATTCAAATTAAATTAGGGGGGTATATAAACACCCGTGTAGTTTAAGTACTAAAGTAAGTTTTCGTGCGAAGTTCAGGGGGGATTTTATGTCTTTTCCCATAAATAAATTTAAAAAAAGGAGAAAAAGATTAATACAAATAATATTTCAGTGTTGTACCTATGTGTAACCTGCGAAAAAACAATAAATCTAAAACTAATAAGTTAATGAGAAATTATTTACCAAAATAGAAAGAAAGAAACACCAAAAACTAAGAATAATAAAGAATGTATTTGAGTCTTGAGGATTAATGACAACGCGTTACATAAAATATTTAAGGTGTAATTATTTATGAGTAAATGGGGCAGTTACATGAATAAGAATTTGAATTTGTAAAATCTTTAAGACCTTCTCAGTTTTAGTATCATAAAAAAGTTAATCTTTACCAGTACGTCTTTTGACATTATTCATTCTTTTAAAAAAATATATAAATATGTTTGACTGAAATCAATGTATATAATTGTGTTTGAATTAGAAAGAACATTTCTTAGGAAAAATAAAGAGAAAAAGGGAAAATGACAATTTATACATCTAGAAAATGTAAATATGAGATGTTATCTGTCTTTTTATCTTCTTTTTCTAAGATCTTCAAAAATGAACAATTTTAAAGGAAAATACAAAAAAAAGAAAAAGAAAAATACATCGCACCATGTAAACGTTGTAAATTTGAAAATATTTTTTAAAAACAAACGCATTTTTTTGGGGGTGGGGGCTGGC
>NW_006239010.1:1400119-1404566 GCF_000226075.1 Solanum tuberosum | reverse complement strand
TTTGGAGGGGGATGGTAGGGGGTGGGGGTAAGGGTGAGGGTGGGATAAAAAAAATGAAGTTAAGAACATTTTTAAAAAATAAGCTTTAAATTTTTTTGGAAGAGAGTTTTGGAAAACGTTTTCCTTAAGTTTTGAAGGGAAGTCATTTTCCTTAAATTTGAGGAAGATAAGTTGATTTGGAAAAAAAATTCCAAAACATTTAAACCCAACCAAACATGAGAAAATTGGAAAACATTTTCCGGTTTCCTTCATACCAAACACACCCTTAGAGCTGATATACCCCTCAACTTTGTTATTTAGAGTTGATATACCCCTCAACTTTGTCATTTAGAGTTGATATTCCCCTTGTTATGAAAGTGACTCATAGATACTCCTATTGTTATACAAATGACTCACATATACCCTTTTCCTCTAACAGAAGTGAACAAATTAATTTTAATTTAATCTTTTAATTACTTTTTTGAAAAAAAAATAATCCATATGAGGTATATTTGATTCTCCTCACACGTATTTTTTTTTTACTTTTTTGTTTTAACGACTAATTTAAATTTATTATTTTGATGGTCAAATTTATTTATGTTTCACTAATTTTTTTGTAAAATTTATTATAGATGCCCCGTTTTCTAATTTTATTTTTACAAATAAAAAAACTAAATTATAATATAGCCACAAAAAAATAGTTTTAAATTTTTTCTTTACACTAAAGAATGAAATTAAAAAAAGAAAGAATAAGAAACTCGAATAATGATAATCAATTTAAGTGTAATTTTACTTTAAATTAAAGTAAATTGGTTGTTAAACATTTTTTAATAGATTAATAAAGGTGAATGGAAAAAAGATTAAGAAACTCGAATAATGATAATCAAAGAAGTTAAAAAATAATTTTTGTATGAAAAATATTAAAATATACTTTGAACTTTGTTAGAAGGATCATATATATACGCCTACATGAATTTTTCTAAAATTTAAAGTAAAGAAAATAAATTTCAAACTAATATTTTCACTTCCGTTAGATGAAGGGTATATGTGAGCTCCTTTTATAACGATAAGGACATATGTGAATCATTTGTATAACTGGTATATCAGACACTTTTCCCTATATTTTAAAATGTAATGTTGTTTCATAACGTGAGAAAAAAATGTCCACACCATATCAATCCACACATAAAAGCATGATACTCTCCATGAAATATTTCCTCAATATAAGTAAAAAATTTACCCACAAAGACAAAAGGACAAAAATTTAAAACAATAATATGCACAGTACATTGAAAAAGAGAATAAAAGTATGGTATTATCACAGTTCACAATATAATATTAAAAAAAAAATCAAAACAAATATTATATATACCTAAATAAGGAATACAATAAGTAATAATTATCCGAACAGTAAAAGATAAAATAGGCTTAAACAACAATCAAAATAAATACTATATCTCAATAACAAACATAATAAGTAACAATCATCCGAATAACCTGTGATTACAAGATGAAGTTGGGGAGGAATTATTTTTCTATTTTCATTGAGTTTGTTTTAAATTAGATGTCCATTTCGCATTTAACAATCAAAATTTATGAGACAATAGAGTACTTAGTGTTATTTAGTTATTGTTGAGAAGTGGATCAATGTCAAGCGCAATAGTTGGAGTTAGGGGTGTACAAAATCGAATCCAAAACCGAACCAAACCGTAAACCGAATCAAACCGGAAAAAAAAAACCCGACTAGTGGTTTGGTTTGACTTGGTTAGGTATTGGAAAAAAAATCCGACTATATTTGGGTTGGTTTGGTTTTAACTAAAAAAAACCAACCCGACATTATATATGTAATTTTAAAATTGTATTTTATACATAAAAATATTTACTTTGATATAATTTTTAAAATATTTTTTATACTATTTCATAGTTTTTATCTTTTAATATATTATTTCAAGTTTAAAACTTACAATTCGGAATGGTCCAATAACGATTTTAGTTCATAGATGTTGATAATTATAATAAAACTTAAATCAAAATCAAATTAATACTAATGCAAAAAAAAATAAAAATTCAACACTAAGAATGACAATAATATTGAATATTTGTTCTTTAGTTTACATTGGTTTAGACAATTAAAATACATAATCTAATTTTAATTTCCTTTAATATTTAGTCATGTAACTAATACTTATTAAACTTATTTTAGCATGATTTAGTACTTCTAAATTATGATCATTTTCATTATGACATAATAATTTGTAATATTTGTTTTACGCGATTTCATTATTATTATTTTTGTTGGATATTTTAGTGTCATTAATCATATCATATTGTGTTATATTTTTAAGAAACATCTTAGATAGTTGTATTTTGGTAGGACTAAAGAAATATTTGAAGTACAAGTAAATTATATGTTTGTATGAATACTTTACCGGAAAAACCCGAAACAACCCAAAAAACCGAAAAAACCCGAGGTTGAAAAATCCGAGTTTTATTGGTTTGGTTTGAAATTTGAAAAACCCAAACCAACCCGACCATGTACACCCCTACAAGATAGTATGTTGAATGAGTAAAGCTAAATAAAGAAAGAGTGCAAGAATTCGAGCAATTTGGTGCGTCGATGTATGTCTCCGAGAGATAATTTCACCACACCAAAAATGATTTTTTAGTGGTAAATAATTAACGGTAATAGCTTAATTGTTGTTAAATATGTTTTTTAGAGGCAATCGGCACTTTTTGTAAATGTCCCTAAAGTCTATACCGTCATTGGATCCAAAGGCAATTAACTAATGACGATAAAGGTTTTAGCATATTTTGTTAATGTTTATATTTATCTCTGCTTAAAGTTATTTTTGTTGTAATGTCCTCAGCTCCAAAAGTATCTTCCGTCTAAAACAACTAAAGTAAACGCAAGCGAAGTAAAGCACAAGGAAATTTGATGCTCAAGAAAATTGTACGTTTATTGCTACTGTAAGACCACCAACAGAGGGAGACAGATTAATAAAGGTGAATGGAAAAAAGAATAAGAAACTCGAATAATGATAATCAAAGAAGTTAAAAGATAATTTTTGTATGAAAAATATTAAAATATACCTTGAACTTTGTTAGAAGGATCATATATATACCCCTACATGAATTTTTCTAAAATTTAAAGTAAAGAAAATAAATTTCAAACTAATATTTTCACTTCCGTTAGATGAAGGGTATATGTGAGCTCCTTTTATAACGATAAGGACATATGTGAACCATTTGTATAACGGGTATATCAGACACTTTTCCCTATATTTTAAAATGTAATGTTGTTTCATAACGTGAGAAAAAAATGTCCACACCATATCAATCCACACATAAAAGCATGATACTCTCCATGAAATATTTCCTCAATAAAAGTAAAAAATTTACCCACAAAGACAAAAGGACAAAAATTCAAAACAATAATATGCACAGTACATTGAAAAAGAGAATAAAAGTATGGTATTATCACAGTTCACAATATAATATAAAAAATTAAAAAATCAAAAAAAATATTATATATACCTAAATAAGGAATACAATAAGTAATAATTATCCGAACAGTAAAAGATAAAATAGGCTTAAGTAACAATCAAAATAAATACTATATCTCAGTAACAAACATAATAAGTAACAACCATCCGAATAACCTATGATTACAAGATGAAGTTGGGGAGGAATTATTTTTCTTTTTTCATTGAGTTCGTTTTAAATTAGATGTCCATTTCGCATTTAACAATAAAAAAATTATGAGACAATAGAGTACTTAGTGTTATTTAGTTATTGTTGAGAAGTGGATCAAATGTCAAGCGCAATAGTTGGAGTTAGGGGTGTACAAAATCGAACCGAAAACCGAACCAAACCGTAAACCGAGTCAAATCGGAAAAAAACCGACTAGTGGTTTGGTTTGACTTGGTTAGGTATTGGGAAAAACAATCCGACTATATTTGGGTTGGTTTGGTTTTAACTAAAAAAAATCAACCCGACATTATATATGTAATTTTAAAATTGTATTTTATACATAAAAATATTTACTTTGATATAATTTTAAAATATTTCTTATACTATTTCATAGTTTTTATCTTTTAATATATTATTTCAAGTTTAAAACTTACAATTCGGAATGGTCCAATAAAGATTATAGTTCATAGATGTTGATAATTATAATAAAACTTAAATAAAAAACAAATTACTACTAATGCATAAAGAAAATGAATTTAACACTAAGAATGACAATATTATTGAATATTTGTTCTTTAGTTTTACATTGGTTTAGACAATTAAAATACATAATCTAATTTAATTTTCCTTAAATATTTAGTAATGTAACTAATACTTATTAAACTTATTTTAGCATGATTTAGTACTTCTAAATTATGATCATTTTCATTATGACTTTGCAATATTCATTTTATATGATGATTTCATTATTATATTTTATTGAATATTTTAGTGTCAT
>NW_006239010.1:1384033-1399541 GCF_000226075.1 Solanum tuberosum | reverse complement strand
ATAAGAAACTTGATTTATGATAATCAAAGAAGTTAAAAGATAATTTTTGTATGAAAAATATTAAAATATACCTTGAACTTTGTTAGAAGGATCATATACGCCTACATGAATTTTTCTAAAATTTAAAGTAAAGAAAATAAATTTCAAACAAATATTTTCACTTCCGTTAGATGAAGGATATATGTGAGCTCCTTTTATAACGGTAAGGACATATGTGAACCATTTGTATAACGGGTATATCAGACACTTTTCCATATATTTTAAAATGTAATGTTGTTTCATAACGTGAGAAAAAAAATATCGACACCATATCAATCCACACATAAAAGCATGATACTCTACATGAAATATTTCCTCAATAAAAGTAAAAAATTTACCCACAAGGACAAAAGGACAAAAATTCAAAACAATAATATGCACAGGTACATTGAAAAAGAGAATAAAAGTATGGTATTATCACAGTTTACAATATAATATATAAAAAAAAATCAAAACAAATATTATATATACCCAAATAAGGAATACAATAAGTAATAATTATCTGAACAGTAAAAGATAAAATAGGCTTAAGTAACAATCAAAATAAATACTATATCTCAATAACAAATAACAAACATAATAAGTAACAATCATCCGAATAACCTGTGATTACAAGATGAAGTTGGGGAGGAATTATTTTTCTTTTTTCATTGAGTTTTGTTTTAAATTAGATGTCCATTTCGCATTTAACAATCAAAATTTATGAGATAATAGAGTACTTAGTGTTATTTAGTTATTGTTGAGAAGTGGATCAATGTCTAGCGCAATAGTTAGAGTGTCAAAAATGAGCCCAACTATAGGCAATCCGCCCAATCGGTCTAGAATTTTAAGGGTTGGGCTCAAGGTAAATTGAATTGGATTCAATCTCAACTTTTTCAAGCTTTAACACAATTTAAGAAAATTTTCAATTGAACCCAATTTAATCTCCAAGGGAGTAGGGAAGAATAAAGGAAGACCACTTGTTGATACCTTTAACAAAATAAAAGAAACCACTAATTAATACTACTATTAAAGACATTAGAAAACTCTTCATTACCCCCACCTATACAGGAAATCTTCGACTATGAGAGGTTAAAATAATATGTTTCAAGAAAAGAAGAGAAAAGAAAAGGTTGTCATTAATTGGTAGAAATAAATTATAAACTATTTAAGTGTAATTTCACTTTAGATTAAAGTAAATTGGTTGTTAAACATTTTTTAATAGATTAATAAAGGTGAATAGAAAAAAGAATAAGAAACTCAAATAATGATAATCAAAGAAGTTAAAAGATTAATTTTTGTATGAAAAATATTAAAATATACCTTAAACTTTGTTAGAAGGATCATATATATACCCCTACATGAATTTTTCTAAAATTTAAAGTAAAGAAAATAAAATTTCAAACTAATATTTTCACTTTCATTAGATGAAGGGTATATGTGAGCTCCTTTTATAACGGTAAGGACATATGTGAACCATTTGTATAACGGGTATATCATACCCTTTTTCCTATATTATAAAATGTAATGTTGTTTCATAAAGTGAGAAAAAAATGTCGACACCATATCAATCCACACATAAAGCATGATACTCTCCATGAAATATTTCCTCAATAAAAGTAAAAAATTTACCCACAAAGAGAAAAGGACATAAATTCAAAACAATAATATCCACAGGTACATTGAAAAAGAGAATAAAAGTATGGTATTATCACAGTTCACAATATAATATATAAAAAAAAAATTAAAACAAATCTATATATAATATAAAGTTAAATGTAGGCAAGGATGATGTGGCACCTCTCTAAGGCTACCGTGCTATTTATCTTTTTTCTCATTTTTTAAACGTTTTTCTCTATATTTTCTTATTTTTAAATCAAAGAACTAATCATATTCTATCCTATTTATTAAGTTTCATTAAATTTATAACAATCATATTAATTTATTATGGCACCTCTTTATGGCCTAGAATATTATTTATCTTTAGTCTTCCCTTTTTTAAAAAAATAAATAAAATCCTTTCATTATTTTCATTATTAATTTGTTTGATTATAAAAGTATATATATTAATTTATTATGGCACCTCTTTATGGCCTAGAATATTATTTATCTTTAGTCTTCCCTTCTTCTTTTTTTTTAAAAAAAATTCCTTTCATTATTTTCATTATTAATTTGTTTTATTATAAAAGTATTTATATATATATATATATTTGTTGCATCTTATTATATTTCATGAATTAATAATAATAACAATCTATATATAATATAAAACTAAATGTAGGCAAGGATGATGTGGCACCTCTCTAAGACCACCATTGCTATTTAATACTACTATTAAAGACATTAGAAAACTCTTCATTACCCACCTATACAAGAACTCTTCGACTATGAGAGGTTAAAATAATATGTTTCAAGAAAAGAAGAAAAAAGAAAAGGTTATCATTAATTGATAGAAATAAATTATAAACTATTTAAGTGTAATTTTACTTTAGATTAAAGTAAATTGGTTGTTAAATATTTTTTAATAGATTAATAAAGGTGAATGGTTGTGATTTGCTCAACCTTTTATGTCATCGCATTATAAGGAATACATTGGCCAACTTTATAAAAGCAAAACCACAAAAAGACAGGTTAATTGATTGACAAAGAAAGAAAGAAAGAAAGAAAATATTATTTATATTATATGGTCAGTCAATTACTTGGAGTTCGGAATCAAAATGGCAACAAAATTTTTCGAAAATTTTAAAAGGGCAATACATTTTAATGGCGTTTAAATCAGGGTTTCCGCCACAAGGCGCAGAAACCCATGTGCCTTACAAGGCTATGACAACTTTTAGCCTTACAAGGCGCAGGCCCACCTGCGTTTTGCAGGGCTGTTTTTTTAAAAAAAAAAAAAATTGTTTTCTGAATTAAGTAAAAATTTGCGAATCAAATTCCATTTTAGCATATGAATTTATACAAATTAGTAAATTCCATGTTTCAACAAAAAAAAAATACTCAATTAGTAGTAAAAAATTATTAGATAAAGTGAATAAAAATAATTTAATAAATACTATATTAAAATTACAAATAAATAAAATTTTAAAAATAATAATTAAAAAGTATATATATATAAAGGCATAAACTAAAAATTTGAAAAAAGAAAGTAAAAAAAACGGAAAAGGGCCAAAAATACCGTTGAACTATTCGAAAATGTTCAAATATACCCCTCATTCACCTATTAGGTTAAAAATATCCCTCAATTCACCTTTTTGATCCATTTTTACCCTTAAAACTAACACTCTTTTATTTTTTAATTATTTTTATTAATATTTATTACGTGGCATCTTCTTATTGGATAAAACTAAATTCCAACCCATTAGATTTTCCTCTGCCCACTGACCCATATCCATCATAGCCCATAACCCAAAACCCAATTTAAAACCCATTAAAAATAAAGGATATATTAACCTCTCTTTCTCCAATAATCCTAATAGCTTCTTGCAAGAATGAAAATTGTGTACCAAAAAAATTTACATGAAAAACAATATACTACACTTTATATCAATGATCACCCACATGCCCTGCTACATAATTAATCATTTGATAAAAAAAGATTAGCTAACAACTATATTTGGGCATAATATTATGATAGTTTACTTTCTCCCTGCACCACGGACCACCAAGAACACCACAACATCTTTTAAAAAATTGACAGAGACGTGAATTGCTGATACGTGGCTTTTAAGAAAGAAACATATACATCAAATTAAGTTGCTTGATTCTTTAACTTGGTCTTGAAATAGCTTCTTCTTTTTTTCACAATCTTCAAAAACCAGAATAAGTTATTATTTCTTAAAAGAGTTATCATAAATTCACCTTGAAACATTATCATTACAGAAAAGTTAGAAAAATACACAAAAATCAATCATAATCAACTTCAAGCTTTCACACAGAAGTTGAAGTAGCTGAAAATGCTTCTTCTTGTAGTTGATGGGTGGTTCTGAAATAGCTTTAGTGAGAAAGAGAGATGTTTTTTTTAAAGGGTCTTTTAATTGAGTTTGGGTCATGGGGCTATAAATATGGGTCGGGACGGATGAAGGAAAATTTAATGGGTTAGAATTTAGGTTTATCCAATTAGAAAATGCCATGTAATAAATAATAATAAAAATAATTAAAAAATAAAAGGGTGTTAGTTTTAAGGGTAAAAATGGACCAAAAAGGTGAACGGAGGGTTATTTTAACCCAATAGGTGGATGAGGAGTATATTTAAACCTTTTCAAATAGTTCAAAGGTATTTTTGGCTATTTTCCGTAAAAAAAAAGAAAAAAAAGAAGCAAGTATACAGGCCCTTGCGCCTTGTTTACTAAAAATTTGAAGAAAAAAAAAAGGTAAAAGAATAAATAAAAAAAGAAGTATACAAGGAGCTTGCGCCTTGTTTCAATAACAAAAAGTAGGCCCCTTGAAGAATTTACTAATTTGTATAAATTCATATGCTAAAATGGAATTTTATTCATAAATTTTTACTCAATTCAGAAAATAATTTTTTTTATAAAAGAACAGCCTGCAA
This sequence comes from Solanum tuberosum, assembly GCF_000226075.1. NCBI lineage: Eukaryota > Viridiplantae > Streptophyta > Magnoliopsida > Solanales > Solanaceae > Solanum > Solanum tuberosum. The sequence goes on along the minus strand of NW_006239010.1, from coordinate 1,394,974 downwards.
AATGCAGGTTTGTCTGCGCCTTGTAAGGCTAAAAGCCGTCATAGCCTTACAAGGCTAAAAGTTGTCATAGCCTTGTAAGGCACATGGGTTTCTACGCCTTGCGGCGGAAACCATTTGTTGCCCTTTTGGTTTGATAAATAATTTAGTTGCCCTTTTAGAATTTTCAAAAAATTTTGTTGCCCTTTTGGTTCTGGACTCCAGTTACTTGCATTATTAAGAAAGAAATAGAAAAACATATGTATATACTCCCTTTGTCCCCTAATTACTTGTTCATTTTGACAAATTAAGAATGACAAATATTTTTTATCTACCATACCCTCAATAATTACTTTGAAAAAAATAAAACTTTTTGAAAATCTCAAGTTTTTAATTCATCCACTTCATAAAAACAATGGTCAGGAATGGTCAAGGCAGCGATTTTGCTGTTGTAGTTGGTACCAAAATGGTGAATTTATTTCCGGTGTAGAGAAAGAAAGGTTCAAGTTGGACACTTCTTTGTACAACCATTCCTCAAAGACTCCCATTGGGTGTATATCGCAGAACAAAGGCTCTTATATAGTCATTAGAACATGTAGTAATCACTGGAACAAGATTTCTGTGTCTAACATTTCTCATCACTTCACATTCGGTATCAAACCTCTTGCATACTTTCTCATTTTCCAAATCTAGAACCTTAATGGCCACTGCAGTTCCACTAGATAATGTGCCTTTGTACACAGAGCCAGAGCTTCCCTCACCAATTAAATTGGATTCATCAAAATTATTTGTTGCTCGTTGAATCTCGTGATAAGAAACTAAATGACGAGTCCCGATCTCCAGTACCTGTTCAACATACTTTGGACTTTCCTTTCTTCTGTTAGTTTCAATTAATCCAAATTAAAACCAACAAGAATATCAAAAAGGATGCAATAACCACTGGAGTAACAATTTTTAGTAGAACCTCCTTAAGCTTTGATTGTTTTCCAGGATTATTGATAGCACAATCAGGAATCTCCAATATGTGTATTCCGCAAAGACCTTTGTTCCGAAGAAATGATTGCAGAGTGGAATTTGCAAACACTCCACCACTCGGTATTTCACCTTCTAAATCATTAAATGAAACATTAATGCTTTTAAGGTAGTAGAGTTTTTCCAAAGACTTAGGAATAGTACCTGACAATACATTTAAAGACAAATCCAAGAATTCTAAGCTTGGAAGCATTTGTAATGAACAATGGAATTTCTCCTTCCAGCTGATTGTCTCCCAAGATAAGTTGCTTAATGTTTGGAAGATGAAGACCTGTAGTGGTTGGAATTCTGCTCGAGAGGTTGTTGAAACTGAAATCAATAACTTCCAAAGAAGATATGTTGAAAATAGCCTTACGAATTTGACCAATAAGATTATAATTATTGTCAAAGAATAATTCCCTCAAATTTGATAGCTTCCCTAATTCTGGAGAAATTTGCCCAACTATGCGATTGTTTTCACAATAAAGATATTGCAGAGTGGAAATATTTCCCAATGAAGTGGGAATAGTCCCTTTTATTGGATTATCTCCAACAAGAAACATCTTGAGTTTGGATAAACAATCAATATTTCTGGGTATGTCTCCAGTTATGTTGTTGAATGATATGGACAAAAGTTTGAGGTCTGTGAGTTGGCACATGTTGGAAGGAATGCAACCAGAAATTTGATTGAGAGATATACTTACAACGTTCATATTTGAGACAATGTTCCCTTCATCTACCAAGAGAGGACCAGAAAGGATATTATTTCCCAGAGATAGGACAAATAGTGACGACATATTAAACAGTGTTGCGGGAATGGAACCTGTTAATTGATTATCGAACAAGTACAAAAATGCAAGCTGGCTCAGATTACCGACCTCCTTTGGAATGTTGCCGCTGACTCTATTCCCAGACAAACTGAAGTTCATCATTTTTGTGGCATTTCCAACAGAAGGAGGGATCATACCCGTGAGGTTATTGTTGGTGAGATCCAAGACTCTGAGTTCGGGTACATACCATAGGCCTTTCCACATTTCACCACCGAGTTCATTGAAAGCCAATGAAATTACTTGAACTCCTTGGTGTTGAAATAGACTTGTTGGTATACTTCCGTTGAGCTGATTGTTTTGAATATCAATCACTCGCAAGCGAGGCAAGTAGCCAAGTTCATAAGGGATGCCACCGCGGAAGTTGTTGTTCTCGAGATTGAGAACACTGAGGAAGGACAAATTGGCCAAAGACATCGAAATTATCCCTTGAAGTTGCAAATTAGGAAGAGCCAATGCCACAACCCTTTGCCTTTTTGGAGTGCAAGTGACACCAAACCAAGAGCAAAAAGAGGTATTTTTGGTCCAATTGTTGGCCAAAAAATGAGTGGGACTTGTAATAATAAGATTTTGGAAAGCTAATAGAGCTTGTTGGTCAGTCTCATAGAGGAAGCAAGTGATGTAGAAAATTGCTATCAATTTTCATTATATTGTTAAAAGCCAAGCCTGTGTTACACAACACACATTCACTAATTAGCCAAAATGGAAGAAATTTTAAGGTTTTCTCTCAAAGAAAATAAACTGTGACACACACTACACCCGTTGTCATATGTAATTTGATATATACATTTTTTTAATTAGTATTTTTTTTCCCTTTTAATTCCAAAATATATTACATTTAACCAAATTCAAATGAAAAGGGAAATTATTATGCTATGAACTTGAAAAAAAAGGGCTAGTTTCAAATATATACAATAAAATAATTAATTTACAACAAATATAGTCATATTTTATTTACATAAAGAAAATATTCGAAAATTCGGACTATACAATATAGTTTGACAAAAGTCATAGAAACTAGGGAAATTTTTACATATAGCTACTCAAAAGTAGCTTAATTATGCTCCATAACTATAGTTTGCTAATTACGATTCGTAGCTTCATGGTTGGAGAGGAGAGAGGCGAGAGAGAATGGGAGAGGGAGGAGAGAGGCGAGCGAGATTGAGAGAGGGAGGAGAGAGGTGAGCGAGAGAGGGCAGTAATTTGTATAATTCACACCTCGTTGTATAATTCGTGTGTACTTGTATAATTGAGTAATTGTATTACTCAATTATACAAATATGATAAAACTCGAAATAACGAATTTATACAAACACAAACATCTGAACTTAAACAGTTATACAAATTACATTCTACAAATTATATGATGCAAGCTAACTAAAACCAGAAGGAGAGGCACTACAATCGAGAAGTTAAAGTCTGGAAGGCATTCCTCCAGCAACAACCAGAGTTTCTCCGGTTACATAAGAAGCATCATCAGAAGCCAAATAAGCAACAGCAGCGGCCATATCTTGTGTTGTTCCAAGCCTATTGAGTAATGTCTTGCCCTCAATCTCTCTCCTCTAAACACAATCAGCAACTAGTTAGTAAGTAAATAGAGAATATTTATAAGATTTTGCTATGAGTAAGATTTCATTTAATAAGAACTTGCCACTTGTTCATTACTCGTGATGAAATCAGCAAAATGTGTAGGTACAAAACCCGGTGCTACACAGTTTACACGAGTATCTGGACTCATTTCAGCTGCAAGAGCCTGGCTTTCCAAATAAGACAATAAGAAGAAAGCACTAATAGGATATAATAGTTACTCATGTGCCATGGATGCCAAGTTAAACATTAGTACCTTGGTAAGTCCGAGTAGCGCAGTTTTAGTCCCTCCATACATACCCATTGAAGCTGGTGGCGAGTAACCAGAAATTGAGGAAATCAGAACAACTGATGAACCCTTCTTAAGGTAAGGAGCTGCATCCTATAAACAGTATAAAGATCAAAATATTGAGCGAAATAGCAGAACATGAAGGAAAAGAAAAGGAATTCGAGAATTTGTAGTATATGGAAATATGTGATACTAGAACAAATAGTCATTGCCTTTCAATGTATTCAATAAATGCTCGACGAAGTAACACATGCATTTGCAACGTTGTTGTCGTGATTTTTTTATCATTAACTTACTTGTAGTAATAGTATAGCGGCCTTGACATTGATATCCCACAGCTTGTCAATGACTGATGCTTTAGTTTCTAATATTGCATCTACTGAAGGATTGACAGCGGCATTTGACACAACCACATCTAGTTTCCCATATTTCTGAAAAATTACAAATTTCAATTAACAAAGTTGGATCATACAAAGTAGTAAGCATTGACTTCTCATTTTCCGTAGTTAGACATCAGAAAAACCAACTAGCTTTACATAACTTGTTAGATCAAAAACCATTTCCCAAGAAAATAACATACAATTGACCCAAGTTGCTCAGACTCTCCAAAAATGTTGCCACACCCGTGTCGGATCCTTCAAAAATACACTATCTTTGGAGGATCCGACACGCACCCGTCGACATTTTTGAAGAGTCCAAGCAACATAGCAATTGACCTCCGAGATATGCAAGCACAGACCAAGAAGTGTTAATTTACGGCAGAATCATTTCAATTCATACCTGAATGGTCTTGTCTATCAAATTCTTCCTCTGTTGTGCATTTGAGACATGACATACTAATCCCAACACTTCAATTCCTCCATCTCTCAGTTTCTTTACTGCTTCATCTACATTTTCCTGTAAAATGAAATAGACACTACCGAAAGTCAAATCTTCATTATGAAGAGAGTAAACAATACACAAATACAGAAAAGTCCAAGAAAAACAGTGACACTGTTTCTATTTCTTTGACACAATTTTTGTTACAAATTACTTGTAACTATAAAAGTTTTGATCTGCTGAAATTCAAGTCGGTGAAAATTCTTTTTTTCGATAACTCTAGTGTCCAGGCCAGCCTGTGTACACCTCAATCAATTCCACATGGAATTTACTATCTCCCACCAACATAGGTAACTGCCCACCAAGGCTTGGACATGTACGATTTGAATCTGAGACCTAAGGCACTAAAAGTTAATTCCCGAATCAAACAAGTAACTACCCACCAAGGCTTGGACATATGCGATTTGAACATAACACCTAAGGCACAAGGCACTAAAAAGTAAATACCCGGATCCACACGGGAATAAAGATGTGTTCATCCTCTGCGGTTACAAAGTCACACATTGGCAGTTGAAAAGATTGGGAAGCTACATATAAGATGAAGGATCTCTTAACGACGTAGCACCTTTTGAGTTAAACCATGAGGGCTTGGCTTAAAACGGACAATATCACACCATGCTAAGAGTATCTTTGAGCTGATTTAGCCCAACAACCCGCCATTCATAGGGATCAAGTGTATGTGTGTGTCAAATTCTAATAAGGGGAATTCTCAAATGACACAAAGCACCACATTGGTAGCTGAAAGATTGGGAAGCGTCATATAAGATGTAGGATCTATTAACGACGTAGTACTTTTTTGAGTTAAACCGTGAGGGCTTGGATTAAAACGGACAATATAACACCATATTAAGAGTATCTTTGAGCTGATTTAGCCCAACAACCCGCCATTCATAGGGATCAAGTGTATGTGTGTGTCAAATTCTAATAAGGGGAATTCTCAAATGACACAAAGCACCACATTGGTAGCTGAAAGATTGGGAAGCGTCATATAAGATGTAGGATCTATTAACGACGTAGTACTTTTTTGAGTTAAACCGTGAGGGCTTGGATTAAAACGGACAATATAACACCATATTAAGAGTATCTTTGAGCTGATTTAGCCCAACAACCCGCCATTCATAGGGATCAAGTGTATGTGTGTGTCAAATTCTAATAAGGGGAATTCTCAAATGACACAAAGCACCACATTGGTAGCTGAAAGATTGGGAAGCGTCATATAAGATGTAGGATCTATTAACGACGTAGTACTTTTTTGAGTTAAACCGTGAGGGCTTGGATTAAAACGGACAATATAACACCATATTAAGAGTATCTTTGAGCTGATTTAGCCCAACAATCCTCCATTCACAGGGATCATGTGTATGTGTGTGAAATTTCTAAAAAAGTTCAAGCTCTTCAGTTCATCAAGTCCATTTGTTACCATAAACAATCAGATGAAAGAGAAGACATGAACTTTAACAAAATCTGCAAATACCCATTTGAAGAATCACCCAAATTTTGGCAAGAAACAAACCCTTTTAGCATATACTACCAGATAAAATGATAAAGACATTAACTTTAAGCAAAATCTGACATACCCAATTGAAGAATCATCCAAATTTCCAAAAAAACAAACCCCTAATTTAAAAAAAAGTTTGTGGAATAATACTCACGAAAAACTCTTAAAAACTCACCGGAGTCAAGCGACTATTAATTTCATTCTGGTTTCTTTCAAGCATTCAAAACATAATTACAAATAGATAAAGTAAAATAGGTTCAAATACTCAAATGAAATTACAAACAATACATGACTCCAAGTAGTACTATACGACGACTTTACTAAAGAAACAAAAACATCATATTAACTTGCAGCTCAGAAAAGAACACCATCCGAACAGATGCTGATCACTTATGTGTTTCCAGAAATGTGTTGTTGATTTTGTTAAGCCTCTTCACTACTTCTTTCATGCTTATTCTTGATCCTGGCATTTCCATTGTGCAGTCTAAACCCAATTCTATCATGGACGCAATGCAGATTTCACTTTTTGAAGTGATCTGTTCTTCCTTGGAAAAAAGATTGATATCCACAAAGTCCATCATACTCCCTAAAAATGATTGTGTTATCCATTTCCTCAAGTCAAGATTTTCATTGCATATCTCTTCATCTGTTGGCCTTCTTTTCGTCAAAACCTCCATCAACATGATGCCGTAACTATAAACATCGCCACTAGCAGACACTATTCCATCCGAGCCATATTCTTAAAAAAGGATTGAAAAAAAAGTTAATTCAATTGAAATACAACAATAATTCTACATAAATAAAGACTTGCTCTTTTTACTTTTAGAATTTGGAGAGGCTTAATTATGAGAAGAGAAAATCAAAGAGAGTAGGTTTTTTATACCTGGTGCAATGTATCCAGGAGTGCCCAATGTCTCGGTATAAGCCATGGACTTGCTTATTGCTAAAATTTTAGAGATTCCAAAATCACCAACATGAGCCACCATATCTTCATCCAAAAGAATGTTGGCTGGCTTGAGGTCACAATGAACTATTGGAGTGACATGACCATGATGTAGATATTCAACTGCCATAGCTGCATCAAGCATTACAGTGACTCTTTGATGAAGGTTCAAGTGGCGATCTTCTTTGTAGAGCCAATTCTCAAGACTTCCATTGGGAATAAATTGCAGAACAAAGGCTCTTATATAGTCATTAGAACATGTAGTAATCACTGGAACAAGATTTCTGTGTCTAACATTTCTCATTACATCACATTCGGTATCAAACCTTTTGCATACTTGCTCATTTTCCAAATCTAGAACCTTAATGGCCACTGCAGTTCCACCAAACAATGTGCCTTTGTACACAGAACCAGAGCTTCCCTCACCAATTAAATTGGATTCATCAAAATTATTTGTTGCTCGTTGAATCTCGTGATAAGAAACTAAATGATGAGTCCTGATCTCCAGTACCTGTTCAACATCTTTGGACTTTCCTTTCTTCTGTTGTTTCATTATCCAAATTAAAACCAACAAGAATATCAAAAAGGATGCAATAACCACTGGAGTAACAATTTTTAGTAGAACCTCCTTAAGCTTTGATTGTTTTCCAGGATTATTGATAGCACAAGCAGGAATCTCCAATATGTGTATTCCGCAAAGACCTTTGTTCCGAATAAATGATTGCAGAGTTGAATTTGCAAAAACGCCACCACTCGGTATTTCACCTTCTAAATCATTAAATGAACATTAATGCTTTTAAGGTATGAGAGTTTTTACCAAAGACTTAGGAATAGTACCTGACAATACATTTAAAGCAAATCCAAGTATTCTAAGCTTATCAAGTTGGCAAAGGATAAATGGAATTTTGACCAAAAAATGAGTTGTTTGATAGGTCAAGATACTGCAGGTTTTGGAGTTCCCCGAATCTGGTTGGTATCATTCCTGAAAAGTGGTTACTGTAAAGATATAGTTCTACAATGGCTTTCATTCCTCCAATATCTGATGGAACTTCTCCCTCTATTGAATTTTGTGACACACTTAGATAGAGAAGACCACTCATCTTCCAAAGGCTCAACGGAAATTTTGATGAAAATTTATTAGAACCCAAATAAAGCTTCTGTAGCATGCTAAGATTTCCTAAGCATTCTGGAATTAATCCAGAGAGCTCATTACCATTTAGAAATAATTGAACCAAATTAGATAAATGGCATACCGCCTCTGGAATATGTCCATGCAATTTATTGTTAGTTAGAAACAGACCTTGGAGTTGTTTAAGCTTACCAACATCAGAAGGAATACTCCCTGTCAAGTTGTTTCCTTGAAAGTCTAGTGTCATTAGACTGCTCATGTTGCTTATACCTGTGGGAATGAGGCCGTTGATGTGTGCATCTTGTATATTCAAGTATTCAAGAGTAGATGAAAGATTCCCAATAGAATTGGGCAGAACGCCGTTCAACGGATTTTCACCCACATCTATACATAGCAACATCCTACAGTCCGCCAAAGAATTGGAGAATAACAACTCACTCTCTCTTGGTTCATTGGTAAGTTGATTACGATGTAGTATGAGTGATCGCAGCTCATGAAGATTCCCCAAATTAGTAGGAATAGCTCCCGTGAGAGAGTTATGTTCTAGCGCCAGTATCTGAAGCTTGGAAGCATTTGTTATGAACAATGGAATTTCCCCTTCCAGCTGATTGACTCCCAACTCAAGTACTTTAAGGTTCGGAAGATGAAGACCTGTAGTGGTTGGAAATCTCCCGGAGAGATTGTTGAAATTGAAAACAATCACTTCCAAAGAAGATATGTTGAAAATAGCCTCTGGAATTTGACCAATAAGAGAATTATTGGAAAAGGTTAATACCCTCAAATTTGATAGCTTCCCTAATTCTGGAGGAATTGGCCCCACTATGAGATTGCTTCCAGAATAAAGATATTGCAGAGTTGAAATATTTCCCAATGAAGTGGGAATAGTCCCTTTTATTGAATTATGACGAATAAAAAACTCCTGGAGATTGGATAAACAATCAATATTTTTGGGTATGTCTCCAGTTATGTTGTTGAAAGATATGGACAAAACTTTGAGCTCTCTGAGTTGGCATATGTTGGAAGGAATGCAACCAGAAATCTGGTTGCGAGATATACTTAGAAACTTCAGATTTGACAAAAAAATTCCTTCATCTAGCAAGAGAGGACCGGAAAGTCTATTGTATAGCAGATTTATGGCAAGTAGCGACGAGATATTAAATAGTCCTACAGGAATGGAACCTGTTAATTGATTGTCAGTCAAGGACAAGTCTGCAAGTTGGCTCAGATTACCGACCTCCTTTGGAATGTTGCCGCTGACTCTATTCCCAGACAAACTGAAGTTCATCATTTTTGTGGCATTTCCAACAGAAGGAGGGATCATACCCGTGAGGTTATTGTTGGTGAGATCCAAGACTCTGAGTTTGGGTACATACCATGGCCCTTTCCACATTTCACCACCGAGTTCATTGAAAGCCAATGAAATTACTTGAACTCTCCGGTGTTGAAATAGACTTGTTGGTATACTTCCGTTGAGCTGATTGTTTTGAATATCAATCACTCGCAAGCGAGGCAAGTGGCCAAGTTCATAAGGGATGCCACCGCGGAAGTTGTTGTTCTCGAGATTGAGAACACTGAGGAAGGACAAATTGGCCAAAGACGTTGAGATTGTGCCTTGAAGATGCAAATTAGGAAGAGCCAAGGCCACAACCCATTGCCTTTTTGGAGTGCAAGTGACACCAAACCAAGAGCAAAAGGAAGTATTTTTGGTCCAATTGTTGGCCAAAAAATGAGTGGGACTTGTAATAAGATTTTGGAAAGCTAATAGAGCTTGTTGGTCAGTCTCACTAGAGGAAGCAAATGATATAGAAAATTGAATTAGAAAGAGAAGAATCAATAAGAAGATGTGCTTCTCCATATTAATTTGTGTGTGTTGTATTTCCAATATCAAATTTACTCCACTATATATATATATATATATAACACTAAAACAAATAAAGTGTTGAAAAAGTATAGACTATAATTTCCAAAAATGTGAAAACAGATTCATACGAGGAAAATAAGTAACAAACAGATTAATGTAAAGACAGATTAAAAGGAGGAAACTAATGGCCCGTTTGGCCATGCGATACCATATCACGATATGGTATCGTGAGATGAAAGAATATATTAATCCCGGTATTACTATTCCACCCAAAGATAGGGATAACTTATCCCAGGACTAATTATTAATCCTGGGATAAATTATCCCATGTTGTGCAACCAAACAAAGGATTAAATGGTGCTCAAAATTTATCCCAGGATTAACTCCCCTTATCCATCACACCAAACGACCCCTTAAGACTTAAGAGCAAAGTCAATAGGAGTCAATCTTTAAAATCAAATTTACAAGGCTGTGTTACACAACACACATTCACTAATTAGCACAAATGGAAGAAATTTAGGGTGTGTTTGGTATGAAGGAAATGTTTTCCTGGAAACAAGTTGATTTTTGACTTATTTTCTCATGTTTGGTGGGTGAGTAGAAAATATTTTCCGGAAAAGATTTTTAATGTTTGATTTATGAATGAAAAATATTTTTGAGAAATATCTTTTATTTTTACTAGAGTAGAAAATAATTTTGAAATTGAAAATATTTTTTTAAAAAACAAACTTAAATTTTATTTAGAAAACTCTTCATTACCCACCTATACAAGAACTCTTCGACTATGAGAGGTTAAAATAATATGTTTCAAGAAAAAAAGTGTAATTTTTTTGGGGGGTGGGAGGTGAGGTCGAGGGTAGGGGTGAAAAATTGAAATTTTGAAGTTGAAAATATTTTTTAAAAACAAACTTAAATTTTTTTATTTTTTTTTGGGGGTGGGC
>NW_006239010.1:1357067-1383826 GCF_000226075.1 Solanum tuberosum | reverse complement strand
ACAAGTTAATTATATGTTTGTATGCAAATTTTACAGAAAAAATTCAAAAATCAGAAAAAATCCAAGGTTTATTAGTTTGGTTTGATTTAAAAATTTAAAAATTTGACACAATGGTTTGGTTTGGTATTTGAAAAACCCGAACTAACCTAAGGTTGAAAAACCCGATCGAAAAAATCCGAATTTTATTAGTTTGGTTTGGTTTATAAATTTAATCAAATTACACAAATGGTTTGATTTGATATTTGAAAAACCCGAACCAACCCGGTCATGTACACCCCTAGTTGGAGTGTCAAAAATGAGCCCAACTATAGGTAATCCGCCCAATCAGTCTAGAATTTTAAGGGTGGGCTCAAGGTAAATTGAATTAGATTCAATCTCAACTTTTTCAAGCTTTAACACAATTTAAGAGAATTTTCAATTGAACTCAATTTAACCTCGAAGGGAGTAGGGAAGAATAAAGGAAGACCACTTATTGATACCTTTAACAAAATCAAAGAAACCACTAATTAATACTACTATTAAAGACATTAGAAAACTCTTCATTACCCACCTATACAAGAACTCTTCGACTATGAGAGGTTAAAATAATATGTTTCAAGAAAAGAAAAGGCTGTCATTAATTGGTAGAAATAAATTATAAACTATTTAAGTGTAATTTTACTTTAGATTAAAGTAAATTGGTTGTTAAACATTTTTGAACAGATTAATAAAGGTGGATGGTTGTGATTTGCTCAACCTTTTATGTCATCACGTTAGGAATACATTGGCCAACTTTATAAAAGCAAAAGCACAAAAAGACAGGCGAATTGATTGACAAAGAAAGAAAGAAAGAAAATATTATTTATATTATATGGTCAGTCAATTACTTGGAGTTCGGAATCAAAAGGGCAACAAATTTTTTTGAAAATTTCAAAAGAGCAACTAAATTATTTATCAAATCAAAGGGCAACAAATTTTAACAGTGTTTAAATCAGGGTTTCCGCCGTAAGGCACAAAAACCCATGCGCCTTACAAGGCTATGACAACTTTTAGCCTTACAAGGAGCAGGCTCACCTGCGTTTTGCAGGGCTATTTTTTTTAAAAAAAAAAATTGTTTTTTGAATTGAGTAAAAATTTGCAAATCAAATTCCATTTTAGCATATGAATTTATACAAATTAGTAAATTCCATGTTTCAACGAAAAAATAAAATAAAATACTTCAAATAGTAGTAAAAATTTATTAGATAAAGTGAATAAAAATAATTTAATAAATACTATATTAAAATTACAAATAAATAAAATTTTAAAAAAATAATTAAAAAGTATATATATACTAGATGTGATATGCCCGTGCAAAGCACGGGCCCAACAAACATAGATTGAATGTATAAATAATGCAGTTCATTTGTAGTTGTAACCACAAAGGAAATGTGAACAACAAACAAGTGGTAAACTATAAGTTAAAGCCAGAATCAAATAAAAGTTCCAAGTCCATTCATTGAAGAAATTTATTTTTATAAACAACATATCAAGCATAACATACTTGGATCATTATATTTTTTGATTGCTTGCGAGCACAAATTCTGTTACTAAACAACACTCCATACCTGAGAACAACTCCTGTTTTAGGACAATTCTTCATGCCTAAACACAAGTACACGACAAACTCCAATAATAGAAATACAAGTTAATCAAACACACCTCAATTATATCAAGTTCTGATACTTGTTTGGCCGAAGTAAATAACGGAGTTGCAACTGCTAAACATGTACCCACAATAGATGCAACTCCTAAACATGTACCCACAATAGATAGTTCAACACTATGCTTCAAAGCATTTATATATTCATATCACCATTGATTTTTTATTTTTTATTTTACGAAGTAGTGATTTCATTAATGGCATCAAGAAGATGCAGGAATTTACATATGTTTTTGATTTCTTTCGAGGGACCTCGTTGATTTCTCTCTATCTCCTGGATTGAATTTTAGAAATATTACAGATTGTGAGTTGCTATGCCAATTGTGCTTGCTTTGATTGATGAACCAGTTTTTTTTTTTTTTTTGTTGGAACCCTGTTTCCTCGACAAGTTTTGCCTTATCCTCTTCCTGCAACAATAGCTTATTCTCATAACATAAATCTTGACTATTTAAATGATGATGACAACATTCACTCTAGTCAAGTATACATGCAAAATAATAAAGTTTGTTAATTCATATTAATATTTGTATCTAGATCTGATCAATTAATTAGGTAACAAACTCACAGTTGGATAAGACTATTTTGAGTGTCATATCAATTCTTCAAAACAGATTGTATTACCAGGTAATTTTCCTTCATTCCCCTTCCACTTCTAAAAAACGTCATTCCCCATATTCAATTATTTATCCAAATCCCAGTTGGTAGCTATGATATCCAAAGCTAACCACCTCTTGCTAATTGAGATGCATTATATTACAGTAGTTGTATTACCAGGTAAAGGACCAAAATTGTACCTCCCTATGTTTTAGTATGAAAATTTCTATTATTAATAAGTAAACACAAGGTGTTAACAATTCAATTGATAGTTAATTGTATTATAGAGTTGGACCTATCTCATTGGTAATTACTAATTAGATACATGCCTTGCCTTTCTACTTCAGTAAAACACATGTATCACTTTAGATCTAACTATTACTTTTATGGATTAGACTTAACTCTACAATTCTCAATTTCTTTCACTATATTATCTTTCTCTACAACTCTCATTCTCCTTTGCTACTTCGAGGTGTCATCCAGCTTTGGGTGAGTTTCTCTGTTGTCCTTCCCTCTTTCTTATTCACTCTTTCAATGTTAAATTTTGTAGTTTTTCTGTCGACGCTTTCTAATTTACTTATTGATGTTCTTCTGCAGCTAGATACATATTACAAGTTAAGAAAAGATAAGGTTATTAGGTTCTTTTCTTCTATTTTTCTTTCTATCGAGTTTGTTTAATGTTCACTTCTTGCGTTGCAATATAAATTTTCTTTTAAGTAACACTATAATTTAGAAATTTGAGACTTTTAGTTAAGGTATGATATTGGTGATTTCTAAAGAGAAATTTATCCCTTACCTTACTGATGGACCAAACAATTGAAGAGTCTCCAAATGTACATAGAACCTTTTTAGGATTTCACGTGGAATAAAAGGGCAAGTACAACAAAGATATTGATGTACGAGATCTTTGAGTAGCTCATATTGAAAGCTAACTCCTCAATTCCTGAGAAAACTGTAAGATTTCTTTTCATATCAATGGTCATGTAATTTCCCCTATTGTCATTCCAATGTTTGTTGGTTTAAATTATTTTATTAGTTTCTTTGTTGTTTGCTGAAAGCAAGCTTTGTTTTCGCTGCATCAAATTAAGGAAAGTATTGCAAGATAATAAGTAGACCATAGAATATGTTATTTCAAGTATTTGGAATGCATATTTCTGGGCAGCGCAATTTTCGTTTCTTCATTCCTTCTCTAGGAAGGAGAGATGTTGATCAATTCGGGAAAAGCATGATTTCTTTCCGTGCAAAATAAAATGACCAGTATAGTAGTCATTTTATCTGAAATTTTGAGTAGAAACTTTGTAGCTGAAGAGTGAACAGTTCACCAACCAATTGTCAAAAAAAGAACACACCAATTAAGATCTACATAACATGATATCAGTACTAAATTATAATGAGAAAGCATGGAAATGTGTTATTTATATTTCAGTGTAAAATCTTTGTGTGAACCTTGATAGCAAGAGTTTCATATGTTTGTTCGGTTGTCATGGACATTGTACAACTTCTGTCTATAACGTCAAGCTCAAAAAGGCAACTGCAATGAAAACAAAAGTTTGCCTATTGCACAGGATGGTGCAAACCAAGGTAACTCATATGATTTGTAAGGGTTATGTAGGGAAAAAGAGAGCAATAATGTTGTCTTATTGAGTAGACAATATGGTAAAATGTTTCAATTTAGATTTTGTACCCATGGACATATGCTGCCAATTAAATGAAAATGGGGAGATACATCCAAAAAAAATTGAGCAAATACATGATAACTATATGGAAAGACATAACAGAGGATTGGCGCCATATGCTTTTTTCAACAACTTCTCCGAATAACCAAGAAAGCCTCCCGGATACGCAACATATACATCTTAGTTAAACAAATCAGTTTCAAAGAAAGAAAACAACATAAGGTTGTTCTATATTAACACAAGCATACAATTTTATACGTACGCCAAGTTAGCGGTTACCATATTTTCAACACACCAATATCACTTTGAGGAACGAAGTAGGAATATCTTATCTTCGGTAGCTACTGGTTAATTCATAACTACAAGTACATTTCAAAACAAAGAAAAAACTACTTGTTAATTTTGGGGAGAAGCTACAGTAAATAGGCAGATTAAAACTTATCTTTTTTTATAAATCTAGAAAATTTTCATGAGTAATAACACGTTGAGTTTCCATAGGTGATATCTTTCCAAATTTAAATATATCTACTTCTACATTCTAGAATGAAGAGCTTTGCTTTTATGACTAGAATTTATGTTCCCATGTGCTAAATCAGCCATCAAAAGGAGTACTCATGAGGAAAAAGAGTAAATTTGCTACATATTCGGGTATTTTGTCGATTTTATTTCTCAATGTCGTATCCAAAAGGTGAGTACATAATTTTTATATTAGAAGTAGTAAAGTTTTTTTAAACTATCTCTTGAAAACAAAAATTAAGTCGTTGAAGGTCTTTATACCTAGCACCTGCAAGGTGAAGGCTACAAGCCTACAACGAAACAACTCTAGATTAGTAACGGCCTCAGCATTTTCGGTCTCTACAAGATAGTTATACGAGTCGCCATGTTAGGCGGTAGAGTTTACAGAGTCCGTAGTTTTACTAGGTTCAAACCATGAAGAAGATAGGTATCTAGACTAGCTTACCCGAGTGGACAACTCGAGACAATGCGACAAATTTTGGCCAGACTCTTATTCAAAATAAAAAATTTGTGCGACCGAGTCTTGGTCTTGGACATTCTACATATCCCAAGTTATAAGGGATTCAGGTCACGTGTAGTTCAAGAAGATGAAGTGATGAGTTGAAAGTTAAGTGAGGTTCCACCGAGGCTCCAGGTCACGGCTCTTATCTTTACATAAAAAAAATGAAAGCTAATAGTCAAAAGGAAAATAAAAGTACAAGCTCCTATTTATGCAGCTTCTCTTGAGTCTGCACTTGAGTATTGACTTTGAGATATCACCTTGATTTTCGGTGAGTATCTTGATCTTGAATGGAATTCGATGTTTAATTTACCACTTAGAGTGAGTCCTTGGCACTCTTCAAAAATGACAATTTGAAAATGTTTTTGAATGACTGCATGTTTTCTTGATCAGAAGTTGAATAGAAGCGTGTGTCAGGAGGTCAGGCTGCTATGTGCATTGAAGAAGTTGATTCTAGCTATCATGGGGATTGATCATTCTGAAAACAGTTGAAACTTTGTTCTTGAATTTCAAATCTATGTTTCGCTTGAAAAAACCTAAAAACCATCACAAACTAAAGAAATAAACAATTTTTTTTGCCCCAGTTTTCACTGGAAAATTTTTGTGAGTTATTAGCAAATGTGGATTTAAAAAAAAAATAATAATAAACTCAGACTAGAAAGTGTTTATCCTAGAAGAAAATAACAATTAACGTCTCAGAATAGGAAGTGTTTATCCTAGGAGAAAATAACTTAATCCCATTATATAGGAGAGTCCTGCTAATCCCATTATGTAGGAGGATCCTGCTAAACTAAATTTCATTATGTATGAGGGTCCTGCTAATCCCATTAT
Organism: Solanum tuberosum; assembly: GCF_000226075.1. NCBI lineage: Eukaryota > Viridiplantae > Streptophyta > Magnoliopsida > Solanales > Solanaceae > Solanum > Solanum tuberosum. The sequence continues at coordinate 1,378,029 of NW_006239010.1, read as the reverse complement.
GTAGGAGGATCCTGCTAAACTAAATTTCATTATGTATGAGGGTCCTGCTAATCCCATTATGTAGGAGGATCCTGCTAAACTAAATTTCATTATGTATGAGGGTCCTGCTAATCCCATTATGTAGGAGGATCCTGCTAAACTAAATTTCATTATGTATGAGGGTCCTGCTAATCCCATTATGTAGGAGGATCCTGCTAAACTAAATTTCATTATGTATGAGGGTCCTGCTAATCCCATTATGTAGGAGGATCCTGCTAAACTAAATTTCATTATGTATGAGGGTCCTGCTAATCCCATTATGTAGGAGGATCCTGCTAAACTAAATTTCATTATGTATGAGGGTCCTGCTAATCCCATTATGTAGGAGGATCCTGCTAAACTAAATTTCATTATGTATGAGGGTCCTGCTAATCCCATTATGTAGGAGGATCCTGCTAAACTAAATTTCATTATGTATGAGGGTCCTGCTAATCCCATTATGTAGGAGGGTCCTGCTAATCCAATTATGTAGGAGGGCCATGCTAATCTAAATCCCATTATGTAGGAGGGCCCTGCTAATCCTATTATGTAGGAGGGTCTTGCTAAACTAAATCTCATTATGTAGGAGGACCTTGCTAATCCCATTATGTAGGAGGGTCCTGCTAAACTAATCCCATTGTGTAGGAGGGTCCTGCTAATCTAAATCTCATTATGTAGGAGGGTCCTGCTAATCTAAATCTCATTATGTAGGAGGGTCCTGCTAATCTAAATCTCATTATGTAAGGAGGGTCCTGCTAAACTAAATCTCATTATGTCGGAGGGTCCTGCTAATCCCATTATGTAGGAGGGTCCTTCTAAACTAAATCCCATTATGTAGGAGGGTCCTGCTAAACTACATCTCATTATGTAGGAGGGTCCTGCTAATCCAATTATGTAGGAGGGCCATGCTAATCTAAATCCCATTATGTAGGAGGGTCCTGTTAATCCCATTGTCCAGAAGGGTTCTGTTAAACTAAATCCTATTATGTAAGAGGGTCCTACTAATCCCATTGTCCAGGAGGGTCCTGCTATACTAATTCCTATTCTCCAGGAGGGTCCTGTTATACTAATTTCCAATGTTCAGAAGGGTCCTGCTATCCCATTGTCCAGGAGAGTCCTGTTTCACTAAATCCCATTGTCCAGGAGGGTCCTGCTATACTAATTCCCATTGTCCAGGAGGGTCTTGCTATACTAAATCTCATTATCCAGGAGGGTCCTGCTTCCCATTGTCCAGGAGGATCCTGCTATACTAATTCCCATTGTCCAGGAGGGTCTTGCTATACTAAATCCCATTAACTAGGAGGGTCCTGCTTCCCATTGTCCAAGAGGATCCTGCTATACTAATTCTCATTGTCCAGGAGGGTCCTGCTATGCTAAATCTCATTACCCAGGAGGGTCCTGCTTCCCATTGTCCAAGAGGGTCCTGCTATACTAATTCCCATTGTCTATGAGGGTCCTGCTATACTAAATCACATTGTCCAGGATGGTCCTGTTACACTAAATCCCATTGTCCAGGAGGGTCCTGCAATACTAATTCCCATTGTCCATGAGGGTCCTGCTATACTAAATTACATTTTCCAGGAGGGTCCTGCTATACTAATTCCCATTGTTCAAGAGGGTCCTGCTATACTAATTTACATTGTCCAGGAAGGTCCTGCTTCCCATTGTCCAGGAGGGTCCTGCTACACTAAATCTCATTGTTCGGGAGGGTCCTGCTATACTAATTTCCATCGTCCAAGAGGGTCCTGCTATACTAAATCTATTACTTAGAAAGATCTCGCTTAACAGAATCATCAAATAGAATCACCACAATATTTTTTTGCCCAGTTTGCACCAGAAAAATATTATTAAGCTGTTAGCATAAATGAAAAATATTTGTACCAAAGAAAAGTGAAAGACATTGATGCAATTAGGGTGTTTGTTCCCTAGAAATGAAAGATTGTATACCTAGGGTGTTTGCTCCCTAAGGTCAAAATGCAACTAGGGTGTTTGTTCCCTAGAAATGAGAAATGATAGAGTGTTTGTTTCTAAGGTCAAAATGCAACTAGAGTGTTTATTCTCTATAAATAAAACATGATGCATCTAGGGTGTTTATTCCCTAAGGTCAAAATGCAAATACGATGCTTGTTTCTTAGTAATGAGAGTGATTTTTTTAACAAATAAAAATATCCTCAGTTTTTAAATTGAGGAACTTTGAAACACATTTTAATTTATCATTTTTTTTTAAAATTTAAAATGATCCAATTTCATTCCTTCAAGGATATAAAATTTTATTTTGTGAGACCGAGCCCTATTGTAAGATTGTCTACATATCTTGTATAGCAAGAATCAGGTCAAACGTAGTTCATATAATCAAAATTGTTATTCTTTTTTTTTTTTAAAAGAAACTTTTGGGAAAGGAATCGGTTCATGTTCGATAATGTCTTGACTTTAGTTGGTACCAACAATTAGTATTATGCATATGAACCACATTCAACTACTTTCAAACAAATATGAGGTCAACTCTGAGTATTCCATATAGTTTCAAATGGTATCTCAAACATATTTAAGTATTTGATCAGTTCATTATGCATAAATAAAGGGACTAGAACTATTCATAACGTCATGTTTCAAGTGCCCTTGCAACAAATGAAAGTCCTACTTCACACAATAGAATAATTTAGATCGTAAGACATTTTTGAAAGTCACTCACACTCAGAAAGATGTTCAATGCATGAGATTGAGATACCATATGCTTGGCCTTTATGTAAGAATCCACTAATGTGAGAACACAAAAAATGATATCAAATAGGACTTGTCATTGGCTTGTAATGTAGGCTTAGGGAAAGGTGTAAGATCCGGCAATTTGAAATAACTACGAAAAGGCTTAAAATTTGATATTTTCATTTTTGGAAAGAATTTTAAAAATCTGGAAATTTTTTTGTCCAAGTATGGGAAAAAGTGAGTTTTTGGCCAACTTTGAGCAGTTATAAATCCTAGCTCAGGATGATTTAGGTGTAGTTCCAGTTATTTTTGCAAAGTTCGTGGAATGGTCTTTCCAACGCCGCCGAGTTTGCTTGATTCCGAGTTCGTATGAGTAAGTTATGCCCTTTGGAAGTTGGGCAGTTGGCAGGGAAGTCCGTCCGGAAATTTGTAAGGGTATTTTGGTCTTTTCCCTAGCCTTTTCTTTTGGATATATATTAGTGTGTTAGACTGATTTTTGATCAGTTTTCTCATTTTAAAAGAGTGAGAGTAAGGGTTTGAGAGTGAAGAGGAGAAGAAGAGGAGAAAGTGAAGATCAAGCAAGGTTTTCGTCGTGGATATCGTCGGGGGTGATCCCTTCTAGGTATGTGAGATTATAGTGTTGGGTTGGTTCTTTCCCCCACACGCCAAACTCATTTTAAATTCCGAGAAAAGATTTAGTTGTGGTTGTTGAAATCTTGTGGTGATGTTTGTTGAAGTTGTAGTTGTGTTGTGATGAAGTTCTTGTTGGGTTGGTGTATGTTTCCGGTGGTGTTTTGAGTTGAATCTTTGGTTTGTTGAGGGTTTTAATGATTCTAAGTGTTTGGAGCTGGAACCTTTGAGGTTTAGAAGGTTTAGAGATGGAAAAAGGAAGGAAAAAAGTCGAGTTTTCGGGGAAAAGGGCTGGGGCGTCGTGCCTGCCAGCGCGCCCCAAGAGGGGCTCTGAACTTTCTCCCTTGGGGAAGCGCGCCTATCAGTGCGCCAGCAGGCCCCCTCTGAAGATTTTGGTCTGGCGCTCCGTGCCTCTCAGAGCGCCAAGAGCGCCAAGTTTTCCCATTCTTTCCCCACTTTTTCATACATGTTCCTAGGTATTGTACCTATGTTTTATAGTTGTTTCCAACACTCTAAGGTACATTTAAACCTCCCGAACTCATCCATGAACATGAGATTATTACCCTTGAATTCATAATCCAATTCGAGGAAAGTTTGGCTCAAAGTCAAGTGAAGTTAGAGTCAATCTTAGAAGTTAAGAAGTAAGTCCAAGCAAGTCTTTAAAGTGTTCAATAGTCTTTATTGAATGTTTTAACTTCATTTTAAGGCTCAAGTTTTAAGTCAAGTAAAGAGTAAAGAGTTTCAAGTTAAGTCTAGAATATAAAGTTGAATTCATTTTTCAAAAGTTATTAGGGAGTCTATGTATTCCCAAAGAAGTTTTAAAGAAATGTTTTTACATTTAAATAAGATTGGAAACTGAGATTTCCAAAGAGCCTTCGGGCTAGTTTTCCAGAAAAGAGTTATCGCTTTCTAAATGAAGCAAGAGAGGAAACTGAGATTTCCAAGATAGCCTTTGAGCTAAGTTTTGAGTAATTATCTCAAATCAGTAGGAAGGAAATGTTTTTTTAAAAACATAGAGCCAGTACATTTTCGCACCCTCACCCACCTCGTTCTCCTCTCCGTTGACTAGCCGCACCTCTCTCCCCCTCCACTGCGTATCAGTGGTGTCCGGCGAGCACCACCAGCGCCGCTCTCTTTCTCCGTCGGTAAATTGGTGGACTCAAGAAGGTGCCAAGATCATCTAAATAGATGAAAATAGATTGTGAAAAGAAAGAAAAAGGGGTTGGGCAGGGAAGGATATGGCTGAAAAGGAGGAGTAACAGGTGAAAAAGACAATATTTTTAATTAGTTGTTTTGAAAAAAATATTTCTTTTATAATTTTTAATATTTTTTAAGTAGAAATGCTCCTCACTCGCCTTAATAGGCGTGTGTAGTTACACACTTTTGCCAACTCAGACATCTAATGACACATAAGCCTAGTCAATGGTTAGAGGGGTTTGTTAAATTGTGTTTTATTGAGTTTAAGGGTCCAGATGACAAAGGGTTAAGTAAAAGGGTTCATAATACAAACTGATACAAGTATAAGGATCCACCAGACCCCATGCATATATATATATATATATATATATATATTATATTAAAAGTGGAAAGCTCCAAACTTCAATGTTGAACTACCATTTTGCCTCTACATCATGTTAAAATATAATAAAAATAGTATCATATCACTAATATGATACAATAAATTTATTTCATAGTGATAGTTCATGATAAACATATTTATTTAATACCTAAAAATGTTATAAACCTGACAAAACTAAATAGAAAAAGAAAACAAATAAGCAATTACTCCTTGAAAACAAGAAATTAAATAGATACATGTATCTTACAAAGTTATTGTTCATGAATTATCCTTTTTATATTTATATTAATATTATTTGACCTTTCAAATTTCTATGTGACTTTTCATATTCAACAATTTTTGTCCTATAAATTTAACTTTTCCAGAAAAGATTTTTATGTGCTACTCCTACAATTCTTATGTGTAGGAGCTCTAAAGCGGTGAAATAATGTCGTAATTTGTGGGAAAAGTTGTGTGATCTCCCTTATGCAGTCATGAGGATAGATAAGAATTCAATTACTGAAACACCATTTTTATCTCTATTTATATAGTTGAATTGTTACTTTGTTTATAACTTGTTTTTAGTTTAGGATTTTTTGTGTTCAAAAACAGATTGATCGTTACGTTAGATTTTGTTTAAATTTTCATTATCAAGACAAGATCAAAAAAGAATAATTAATTGTCTTGCTCATGTGTTTCTTTTTTGTTCTTTGTATTTATAATATCACCTTTAAGAATGAATTTGATAGAATGGTTACTCTTTCTTTTTATTATTTAAAGATGAAACATATAGAATTAGATTAATGATAGGTTCGATTAACATCATCTTTGGGTTTCACTGAGATGATTGCATTCTGGTAACGGTCTTGAGCTTCTCCAGAAGCTATCAGTGCCATCATTTCCCCTCCATTATTCAATTTTTCCATTGATGATGGTGGAAAATAACTAAGTGAAGAATCGGCTTTTATTCTGTCATCTTTTGAAGAATATCTTGATTTGTATCCTCTAAATTGAAATTTGCTAACTACTAACTAAAGATTTACATACAAATTTTGAATCCTCTATGTCATAATTCCTTCTGACTATTTTAAGAATCCTGCATTTGAAGCCCACTCGACCAATAGATTAGTGGCACCAGATATGCCCAATAAGGGTAAAATGCTCCCCATTGAGAGGGTTCTTCATTCATAAGGGTTTAAATTCGAAACATCTGGTAAAGGGTTGGAGAAATTTCAACCATCCCACTAGATAGTGATGCCATAGTGAGACAGTAGAAACCTCATTTAGCCACAATTTTTAAAAAAGAAGTCAAATCACATTATATAATAAAATTTAACTTTTTAACAAATAATATACTTATTAATACGGGTTACACGCGCAAAGCGCATACCCAGAAACTAGTATATTAAAAGTGAGAAACTCCTATCTTAAAAGCTGGATTACAATTTTTCCCCTATAGTAAATTAAAATATAATAAAATATCTAATTAAATATTAAATAATAATATTTTAATTACCTTTAAAAAAAAAAAAATTGTATTATCATGGTAATTTCAAGAAAAATTTAAATAAGCAATTGAAAACAATAATTCACTATTAATTCCATTAAAGACTCTAGAACCAAGGTTCAATGCATTACCATGGCAAATGAGAAGGGAAACATAAATAAGCAATTTATAACAAAAACCTTTTCAAATTTCAGTCTTTATATTTGTTCCTTTCAACTTCCATATTAATAATATATTTACAAAGCCTTTTGAAGTTCTTTCTGCACTTTTTATGAGCAAATAACAAGGTATCAAAATTAAATCAGCTCATCATTTTGTACCAATCATTTTTTTGCTTTGTGAAAAAATTTATACTTTTTTTTTCTAGAAAACTTGTTGCTCTTATAATGCTGTGTGTTTGCGGTGACGCTCACGTACACACAACAAACATGTAAGTATTTTTCTTTATTACTTTATCAACTAAAAATGATTAAATCTTATTTAAGATCAAAGAGATTGAATGAATTAGCTATATTATCAATTGAAAAGGAATTACTAATAAAAATCGATTATAAAACAGTAACTAATGACTTCACATCTATAAAAAGTTAGAAAAATAGATTTTAAATAAGAGTATATATGATGAAGAAAAAAAATTAGGGCCCCCTCTTAAAGTTTTGTTTTAGGCCTTCAATCTTGTTGAGTCAACTCTGCCTTTGATATGACATCAAAGGTTGCTGGTCAAGTTATGGTGGTTTTGTGAAAATATTAGGTTAGCGCCTGATGGGATTTGGAGAGTCGTCATAGGAAATGAAAGAGAAAACAGAGGAACTACTCTTTATACAAAAGCGAAGATTTTATTCACTTGACAGAAGCAGAGCGCACTCTGCATTCGTCCAGTGAAACTACAATGTGGAAATGCCCTGATTTTTTCAAAATCTTCCTTAGAAAATTTGGTATTCAAAACAAATGGTGTAGGAATTGTTTGCAACTTGCATTCTGAATTGTTTCAGCATCTCCGGGACATACTTTTGCTGATTGATATGCTTCCATGCATCCCAAAAAAGACTCCATCCAAAGCAATTCTTGCTCGTCATTGTCCGTAACAAGCAAATCGTCAATATATAAAGAAACTTCTGACAGATATTGTAAAACAGGGAGATCAAATTTAAGTTTGAGTTTAAATTATATGCACGTACGACGGTGTAAAAACAATTGAATTATTAGGATCTGGTCTTTCATTCACCTCCAAAACTCAACTAGTCCAACTAAGAATTCCATTTATTGAATACTTGAATATATCAATCTGAAGAAACTAATGAATCAAAAATATGAAGTAGAGGTCGCAAACAGAAACAGAAAGTAAAATAGTGCAGCTAAACACTCCGTAATATTTCTTAATTTTATTCAACCATATTAAAAACTATACTCAAATCTGAAATCAAAAATAAGGGAAATGCAACACTCTGAATTACAATCGACTAAAGAAACCAGGCAAACAAAAAGCAACATGTGAACTTGCAGAACAGGAAGAGATGCTGACTTCTATGTTTCCAGAAATGTGTTGTTGATTTTGTTAAGCCTCGTGACTACATCTTTCATGGTTATTCTTGATTCTGGCATTTCCTTTGTGCAGTCTAAACCCAATTCTATCATGGACGCTATGCAGATTTCACTTTCTGAAGTGATCTGTTCTTCCTCGGAGAAAAGATTGGCATCCACAACGTCCATCATACTCCCTGAAAATGATTGTGTGATCCATTTCCTCAAGTCAAGATTTTCATTGCATATCTCTTCATCTGTTGGCCTTCTTTTCGTCAAAACCTCCATCAACATGATGCCGTAACTATAAACATCGCCACTAGCAGACACTATTCCATCCGAGCCATATTCTTAAAAAGGATTGAAAAAAGTTAATTCAATTGAAATACAACAATAATTCTGCATAAATAAAAGCTTGTTTTTATAGTTGTAGAATTTGGAGAGGCTTTATTATGATAAAAGAAAATCAAAGTGAGTAGATTTTTTATACCTGGTGCAATGTATCCAAGAGTACCCAATGTCTCTGTATAAGCCATGGACTTGCTTATGGCTAAAATTTTAGAGATACCAAAATCACCAACATGAGCCACCATATCTTCATCCAAAAGAACGTTGGCTGGCTTTAAGTCGCAATGAACTATTGGAGTTACATGACCATGATGTAGATATTCAACTGCCATAGCTGTATCAAGCATTACAGTAACTCTTTGATGAAGGTTCAAGTGGCGATCTTCTTTGTACAACCAATTCTCAAGACTTCCATTGGGCATAAATTTCAGAACAAAGGCTCTTATATAGTCACTAGAACAAGTAGTAATCACTGGAACAAGATTTCTGTGTCTAACATTTCTCATGACTTCACATTCGGTATCAAACCTCTTGCATACTTGCTCATTTTCCAAATCCAGAACCTTAATGGCCACTGCAGTTCCACTAGATAATGTGCCTTTGAACACAGTGCTAGAACTTCCCACACCAATTAAATTGAATTCATCAAAATTATTGGTTGCTTGTTGAATGTCGTAATAAGAAACTAATTGATGAGTCCTGATCTCTAGTACCTTTTCAACATCTTTGCACTTTTCTTTCTTCTGTCGTTTCATTATCCAAATTGAAACCAACAAGAATATCAGCAAGGATGAAATAACCACAGGAGTAACAATTTTTAGTAGAACCTCCTTAAGCTTTGATTGTTTTCCAGGATTAGTGATAGCACAAGCAGGAATCTCCAATATGTGCATTCCGCAAAGACCTTTGTTCCCCAGAAATGATTGCACAGTGGAATGTGCAAACACACCACCACTTGGTATTACACCTTCTAAATCATTAAATGAAACATTAATGCTTTTAAGGTATGAGAGTTTTTCCAAAGACATAGGAATACTACCTGACAATGCATTTAAAGACAAATTCAAGAATTCCAAGCTTATCAAGTTGGCAAGGGATAATGGAATTTGGCCAAAGAATGAATTGTTTGATAGGTCAAGAGACTGCAGGTTTTGGAGTGCCCCGAATGTGCTTGGTATCATGCCTGAAAAGTGGTTACCAGAAAGATGTATTTCTACAATGGCTTTCAGTTCTCCAATATCTAATGGAATTTTTCCCTCTATAGAATTTTGTGACACACTTAGATAGAGAAGACCACTCATTTTCCAAAGGTTCCCTGGAATTTTTGATAATTTATTGGAACTCAAAAAAAGCTTTTGTAGCATGCTAAGATTACCTAAGCATTCTGGAATTAGTCCAGAGAGCTCATTATTATCTAGATAAGAATGAACCAAATTAGATAAATGGCATACTGCCTCTGGAATATGTCCCTGCAATTTATTGTTATCTAGATACAACCCTTGGAGTTGTTTAAGCTTACCAATCTCAGAAGGAATATTCCCTGTCAAGTTGTTTCCGCCAAGGCTTAAGGATGTAAGACCGGTCATGTTGCCTATACTTGTGGGGATGATTCCATTGATGTGTGCATCTCCTATTTCAAATTTTTGAATAGTAGATGAAAGACTGCCAATAGAATTGGGCAGAATGCCATACAACAGATTGGAACCTACTTGTAGATATTTCAACATCCTACAGTCCGCCAAAGAATTGAAAAATCGCAACTCATACTCTCTTGGTTCATTGGTAAGTTGATTAGTATGTAGGAACAGTTCTTGCAGCTCACGAAGATTTCCTAAATTAGTAGGAATAGTTCCTGTGAGAAAGTTATCAATTAGCGATAGTATCTGAAGCTTGGAAGAATTTGTTATGAACAATGGAATTTCCCCTTCCAGCTGATTGACTCCCAACTCAAGTACTTTAAGGTTAGGAAGATGAAGACCTGTAGTGGTTGGAATTCTACCCGAGAGGTTATTGTTACTGAAATCAATCATTTCCAAAGAAGATATGTTGAAAATAGCCTCTGGAATTTGACCAATAAAATTATAATTCTCTGAAAAGCTTAATTTCCTCAAATTTGATAGCTTCCCTAATTCCGGAGGAATTTGCCCCTCCATGTGATTGCTTCCGCAATGAAGATATTGCAGTGTGGAAATATTTCCCAATGAAGTGGGAATAGTCCCTTATGTTGGATTATGGCCAATAAAACACATCTCGAGTTTGGATAAACAACCAATATTTCTGGGTATCTGTCCAGTTATGTTGTTGTAAGATATGGACAAAACTTTGAGCTCTGTGAGTTGGCAGATGTTGGAAGGAATGCAACCAGAAATTTGGTTCTCATATATACTTAAAAATTTGAGATTTGAGACAATATTTCCTTCATAAAGCAAGAGAGGACCGGAAAGGCTATTGATTCCAAGAGATAGGACAAGAAGTGACGAAATATTAAACAATGTTGCGGGAATGAAACCTGTTAATTGATTGTTGTACAAATACAACTCTGTAAGTTGGCTAAGATAACCGATCTCAGTTGGAATGTTACCATTGATTCTATTTCCAGACATATCAAAGTTCATCAATTTTGTGGCATTCCTAACCGAAGGAGGGATTATACCTGTGAGGCTATTGTAACCAAAATTTAAGACTCTGAGTTCAGGTACATACCATGGCCCTTTCCTCATTTCACCACCGAGTTCATTGAAAGCCAATGAAATTACTTGAACTCTCCGGTGTTGAAATAGACTTGTTGGTATACTTCCATTGAGCTGATTGTTTTGAATATCAATCACTCGCAAGCGAGGCAAGTGGCCAAGTCCATAAGGGATGCCACCACGGAAGTTGTTGTTCTGGAGATTGAGAACACTGAGGAAGGACAGATTGGCCAAAGACGGGGAAATTATGCCTTGAAGTTGCAAATTAGGAAGAGCCAAGGCCACAACCCTTTGCGTTTTTGGAGTGCAAGTGACACCAAACCAAGAGCAAAAGGAAGTAGTCTTGGTCCAATTATTTGCCAAAAAATGACTGGGACTGTTAACAAGATTTTGGAAAGCTAGTAGAGCTTGTTGGTCAGTCTCATTTGAGGAAGAAAGTGATATAGAAAATTGAATTAGAAAGAGAAGAATGAAGAAGAGAATGTTCTTCTTCATGCTGTTACTATGAATTACTTGAACTAGAAAATTGACAGAGCAATTGGTCTTCACTGCATATGTATCCTCACATCAAACATACAAATCATTAACTTATTTCGTATGGAATGGTCCATAAAATGAAAAAAATTCGATTACATAATAAATGTTGAATGTATTCTATTTATAGGGATGGCAATGGGGTGGGTTAAGCTTCAAACCCACAAAAATTCAACCTGTACTACTTAGTAAAATTTTTTGCTTTCAACCCGCCCCACCCGCCCTGTACAGAAAAAAATACTCCCTCTGTCCCAATAATATGTGATATTTTTCATTTTTCGAGAGTCAAACAGTTTAATTTTGACTGCGAATTTGCGCATGGAATCTTCAATTCATTTTGAAATTAAATTTATACATTTGTAAACTACGTAAAAAGTATTATAAGTCACGATAATTGATAATTCAAAATGTTTAAAAGATCTATGAAAAATTACGGTCAAAGACACTTGTTTGAACCTCGAAATCCAAAAAGTGTCTTATAAAATGGGACGGAGAGAACATTATTCAGCATAAATTTATACATTATTATATCATTAAAGTTAGGATGAAATCATGCATTAATATTCTACAAAGATTAAAGCTTAATTATAAAAAACTTGACTAATAAATCTCTAAACCCATACCATTTATTATTTAGTTAAGTCGCATCAAATTGTGAATCAAAAAATCTTTTATTTTTATGCTTTATTTTGAACCATCTCAAAACAATTTTGCATTGTTATTTAATTTATAAATAATATTTTCATAAGAATACAATTTAATTCTGGTAATCATTGGTCATTTTGAAACAGGAACTTTTAGATTTTAAATTTGAGATAGTCGGTTGTAATTTTCTTATCTAATCTATAAAAAAAATGGAATAGAAATATTTAAGGGGAGATCTTATTTTTTTGGTATAAATAAAAAGGAAAGTTTTATTTAATATGTTTAATATTCTTATAATTTGCATGTTAACTGTGTAAAGTTTAGCCTTCAATTGTAGGCTAATAATATAATGCGATTCACTATTGAAATTAATTCACTACTTCACCCCTCATTTAAGGTTTTTGATTTATGAGGAAATTGATGAAGACCAAAGGTTACAATAATTAAGTAGCCTCTTTTATTTTTGGCTGATTTTTTTTTTTGTAATTTGATCCATCTTATCTCCATTACCTAAGATCTTTCTATTTAAAGTCACCTAGAGAGGGAGCTAAATTTGCAAATCTAATATGAGTTTCTTACTAAAGTATGATAATTTTCTCTTATAAATTAAGAACCATTTTCTCATATTTTTATATCATTTCTTACGTCTTTTTTGGTTTCCGTTTTCGTCTTAGTCAATAGACCGTAAAGGAAAAGTTGTCATCGATCTTTGTAGAATTGTTAAGGGCAATCGCATTATTGTTGCATTTGGATAAAAAATGTTATGATTGATTGATAGTAAAAGAATATTTGGAAGAAAATAATATTTTTTTATCATTTATGAACTACAACAAAATAACTAAATTTTCGTACTATTCTATGTAAAGTGATTATAGTGATGATCATTTGTAAGTGATTTTTGTAGTATATTTGTTTTGAATGTTCTTTTATAATGTATTTTTTCTTTATCCTTTTTTTAGTTAAATATGTTTTTGGCTTATATAAAGAAATTTGTGTAGAGATTACAATTATATAGATATTACTTATTTAGACTTTATATAATTATTGGCATGGAACAAAATATTATATTTCTTATTTTCAAATGAAATTAAAAATTAACTTAGTGAAAGATTAAATATTTTATGATCTGCAGATCATTGTATTTTACATGGATAGTATGAATACAAATTTGTTGAATGACTATACATGCATTAATAATTAGTTCATTATATTAATAATAAGGAGACCTAAAAGTATAAAGTTGTTAGATCAAAATATTCATATAAAATTAAACAACTATTTTATTTTTCAAACAAACACTCTTACTCTATAGTATATGTGTAACACTATTATGTAAAAATTCTTCCTATATCCAGTGTCAGTTATACTTTTTAGTGCAACACTAAATTCTATAAACAATTAATATTTTACGATCTAATTTTCTTAGACATAAAGAGATTATTATTGTTATTGTTATTGTTATTATTGTTATTGTTATCTTAATTTCTTTCTATTAAATTTCTGCAAAAGAAAATTAATTCAATACCTTGAGTTGTTTTAGGCAAAGTGAAACATTATAATAAGATGTCTAAGGACTTATGTAGGGCACATGTGTCATTTACTATAAATTTATAAAAATTGTACACTTAGCTACACACACATACCCAGAAAGTAGTTTATAATCTGCGGTTGTTCATCGTTATTATTATAGTAAATCTTCCCCTAGAAACTTGTTTGTGCATTTCGATTACATAACAGTGAATCTGAAATCATACCTAATATATTTTTCCATTCACTATAATTAATAACTGTTGTGAACATATAATAATCTTGAGCAATTTTTATGTGTAATATATATGTAACTGAAATTAGATAAAGTGATCATAGCATTCTTAAGAGTGAATAGGTTAATAAACCACTAAACTATTTTTGTCTTCGCAAGTTTCATACATAAACTATAAAATTCATATTAAATGAAATATTTAAAGTCAAATCTTTTTATATATATGGTTGTGATTTCCACAAACTTTTATGTGATGTATATATTACAAGTTATTGAAATGACATCACATTGAGGAATACATTGGCCAACTTTATAAAGACAAAACCACAAGAAGACAGGTGTATTATGCGTAAACTGAGGGGTAAGGGAATCGATTGAGAAAAGTCAGTCAACTTGTATTATTGAAATCACAATTTTTTTAATTAAAAAAGTTGCATTATTTATATGGTCCAGAACCAAGTCAACGAGAGGTCATGAAGTCTAAGACAAGTTTGGAAAAAAGTGTATGTATGTTGCTTGACCTTTCAATATAGACGGATTCCTGATTTAAAGTTGATAATTTTTTATGATGATTTTAAAAGAATATATCTATATAATAATAACTAGATTCATAGTTTTTTCTTTATTATTATTTTAAAAAAATTGGATTCATAGTAAGATATTTATAAATATTTTGTGAATTTCTCAATTATAAATATATAATTTGAGAGATATGTTTTGATAAATAATTGGTGATAGTTCAAGTAGGAAACTAAAAAACCTTTCATGCATAAAACTCGCCAAAAAATGATACTTCAAATGTGTTTTTTATCATTATATCTTGTCTTTTTTGCTAAACATGTTTTAGCTTGAAACACAATCATAATAACCAATGGGCGATGAGCCTATACTCATACTAAGCTTAGTAAAGTTATAACAGAGATGTTTATTGTTCGCTTATATAAATGTGACACTGTTTATAAAAAATCAACGTGTTATTCAACCTATAAATGAATGATCATATATCTGTAGCATATATACATGGATTGGAAAAAAAACATCTAAAACATATTTTCAACCTATAACTATGATATCAGGGTGCTATTTCAATGAGATTGTTAGATTTTTTTTTTTCTCAATTAAACTCATGAATATAGCAGAAGCCTCACACTTACCTGAATATAGCAGCTGCAAAATGAATGTCGTCGCGACTTTTGCATAAATCTTGAAGGTAAACTAGCATCATTAAATCAAGTCCTGAAGTCGTCAAGTACAAGAGACTTCCAATTAGGGGGTGTCAAATGGGCGGGTTGAGTTGAAATTGGAGATATAATAAGGGCAAATTACAGAAATCACATACTTTTAAGGCAAAATTACAATTTATCCCTTAAAAGTTTATAATTACAGAAATCCCTCAAACGGATACAATAATATAAGCGTTGATACATTAATCTGATGCGCGAGATACAATAATATAAGCGCTGATACATTAATCTGATGCGCGAGATACAATAATATAAGCGCTGATACATTAATCTGATGCGCGAGATACAATAATATAAGCGCTGATACATTAATCTGATGCGCGAGATACAATAATATAAGCGCTGATACATTAATCTGATGCGCGAGATACAATAATATAAGCGCTGATACATTAATCTGATGCGCGAGATACAATAATATAAGCGCTGATACATTAATCTGATGCGCGAGATACAATAATATAAGCGCTGATACATTAATCTGATGCGCGAGATACAATAATATAAGCGTTGATACATTAATCTGATGTGCGAGATACAATAATATAAGCGCTGATACACTAATCTAATGTGCGAAAATGAGGGATTTTGGAGATTTGTAAAACTTATAGGGGATAATGGTAATAAGTAAACTAAAAGGTGGGATTTCTGTAATTTTTCCATATAATATAAAAATGGGTTGAAATAGAAATTGGGTTGGGTCTTGACCCACCCAATTTTACTTTGGGCTCAAATGGGTTGGGTTCAAATGGGCTAAAAAACGGGTTGAGTCTTGACCCACCCAATTTGACCCGATTAATCTCAATAATTTTAACATAGTGATATTTAACTTTTATAATCACAATTTAAATTTCAGCTCAAGATTTTTATTTTTTAAAAAAAGTAACAAATGGATAGATAAATCCTAAAAAGTGTTAAATAGATAATAATTCATACCTTTAATATAGGAGCATATCTTAGTAAAGAGTTTTAAAACGGGTTGAAATTGGAGATTGAATTGGGCTCAATTGAGGATTCTCTTAAAATGGGTTAGGCTAGAATGGGTTGAGATTGAACTCAATTCAAATTATCTTGAGCCCAACCCTTAAAATTCTGGGCGGATTGGACGGGTTACCTATGTTTGGGTTCATTTTTGACACCCCTACTTCCAATCAAACTTCTATAATACGAAGCATCACACTATCCGACTCCATCCTCCTTGAAAAAAATAGTATTCAAAACAAATAGTGTAGGAATTGTTTTCCAATTTGCATTCTGAAATAAATTGTAAGAAAGTGAAACAGGTTCACATTTTCCGGCTCCATCACATTCTGGTTTATTCAAGCACTCAAAACATAGCTACAAATAAAGAAAGTGAACGAATGACTAAAGAAACCAGTACTCAAATCTCAAATCACAAAATGTCTCAAGTACAAACAGCACATGTCTACAGGTAGTACGAACGACTAAAGAAACCAGGAAAACAAAAAGTAACATGTTAACTTGCAGCTCAGAAAGAACACCACCGGAAGAGATCGATGCTAACTTCTATGATTCTTGAAATGTGTTGTTGATTTTGTTAAGCCTCTTCACTACTTCTTTCATGCTTATTCTAGATTCTGCCATTTCATTTGTGCAGTCTAAACCCAATTCTATCATGGAGGCTATGCACATTCACTTTTACAAGTGATTTGTTCTTCCTCACAAAAAAGATTGGCATCCACAACGTCCATCATACTCCCTGAAAATGATTGTGTTATCCATTTCCTCAAGTCAAGATTTTCATTGCATATCTCTTCATCTGTTGGCCTTCTTTTGGTCAAAACCTCCATCAACATGATGCCGTAGCTATAAACATCACCACAAGCAGACTATTCCCTCCGAGCCATATTCTTAAAAAAGGATTGAAGAAAAGTTACTCAATTGAAATACAACAATAATTTTGCATAAATGAAAACTTGCTTTTTTTTACTTGTAAAATATGGAGAGGCGTAATTATGATAAGAGAATCAAAGAGAGTAGATTTTTTATACCTGGTGCAATGTATCCAAGAGTGTCTCAGTATAAGCCATGGACTTGCTTATGGCTAAAATTTTAGAGATGCCAAAATCACCAACATGACCCACCATATCTTCATCCAAAAGAATGTTGGCTGGGTTTAGATCGCAATGAACTATTGGAGTGACATGACCATGATGTAGATATTCAATTGCCATAGCTGCATCAAGCATTACCGTGACTCTTTGATGAAGGTTCAAGTGGCAATCTTCTTTGTACAACCAATTCTCAAGACTTCCATTGGGCATAAATTGCAGAACAAAGTGTCACGTCCTGCCACTTCACAGTTCAAATTTGACACCGAAATAAAGGAGAAGAATCTAGAGTTGTGGGGAAGTTAGTAGAACACTCTAGAATTCCCTAGAGAATTTCCAAGAAGACTCTAGAATAATTTAGAAGCTTTCTTGGAAAGCTTTAGAATTTTCTAGAATTAGTAGAGAATTCTAGAACATGGACCAAAGTGTAAATAAGTAGGGACTTCTAAAGTAAATAATTATTTACTCTTAGGCCCCTAGGAAGTAGTATAAATAGAAGGACCTCTCATTTGTAAATCATCCAAACAACTTGTAAGCAATCTTCCAAGCCTAATACAAAGCCTTCTTCCAAACTTTCCAAATCTTTCTAAGACTTTATTTGCATTCTCTTAGCGGTCTAGCTTCAAAGGGCTTACTTGAGCTTACAAAATCGTGAAAGATTCGTGAGTAAGTTGTCAAATGCCGCACGAAATATTAGCGAAAACTCTAAGTCCGTGACAACGTGGTATCAGAGCAAAGGCTGGTACTAAGGGAATGGCTAACGAAGGAGACGTAAACGCCGCTAGCACCACCAACGTCCGTTCAGAGGGAGGAAAAAAGAGTCACAAGGGAAAGAAGCACCAAAAGAGTAATGAGAAAATGTTGCTCGACCCCACACCAATCGAGGCGCTAACATCTCATCCACCTTCGACCACCGAAGCAAGTGATGATGAACTTGGCAAGGAGGCCATTGGCGTCCGCCGGAGAGGAGTGGATCACAAGGGTCGAAACGACGAGGCAGTCTGTGGAGATATTAGGCCGGCGTTTGAACGTGGCCGATGGCAAGTTTAAGACTCTCGAGGACTTCACCCTTGAGGAGACCGACAACATCTGTAAGGAGTTGAAGGGACGTTAGCGGGCCGAGTTTGAGATGAAGGAGGCTATCACTTTCTTGGAGTGTTGGCTCATGGAGGCGTTGAGCACGATTGAGACCATGAAGGCCGAGATGAAAGCACTCAAGGAGGGCATGGAAGTTGGAGGATCTTCGTCGTCCGACCGATACAAGGAGGCCAAGGTCGAGACTCCCAAGCCACCTATGTTTAAAGGCATCTGTGACGCGCAAGAGGTGCAGAATTTATTATGGCATTTAGAGAATTACTTCAAGTGCAACAGGGTGAAGAGTGATGAGAATAAGATCAACATTGCGGTGTTGTACCTCTCGGAGATGGCCATGTTGTGGTGGAGGCTTAAAGAGTCAGAAATAGGGAAGGGACTTTGCACCATCAACACTTGGGAGCAATTCCAAGTGGAGTTCAAGAAGGCTTTCTTCCTAACAACGTCATCTATGAGGCGAAGCGCAAGTTTAGGGAGCTGAAGCAGACGGGCAGCATACGTAAAGGAGTTCACCACCCTCACGCTTAAGATTCCCAACCTCACGGATGAAGATATGTTGTTCCACTTCATGGATGGGTTGCAAAATTGGGCCAGGACGAAGTTGGAACGCCGACAAGTCAGGACTATCGATGAAGCCATCACACAGGCCGAAGCTTTGACAGACTTCAGGCATGAAAAGCCCGACAGAGTCAGAGGGGAAGAGGTGAGAGGTAGTCATGACCATGGTGGGGGAGATCGTGGAAAAGTTGAGGAGCAGCAGCCACATCCCAAGAATCATGATACTTATAAGTCTGATGGCAAGATGTTTGGACAAATAGGCGGTGTTGAGAGGAAGACAGAGCCTACAAAGAGAAATGGTTGCTACATATGTGGTGGGCCGCATAGCTATGCAAGGTCCCCTGAACTAAAGAGCCTTGGTGTTATCCTGCGAGAGAGGAAAGAGAAGGATGCACATGAGCAAGGACAAGGCGCAGAGACGACGCAAGTTGGCTTGATAAGACTATGCAGAGCTATCACCAAGCAACCAGGGAAGCCAAAAGAATATGGCGCGTAGTATGTCGACATCACGATCAATGGAAGACCCGCTCATACTATGGTCGACACGGGTGCAGAGGCCAATATCATGACTGTAATGACCCTCTTGGTCATTTCTGTGTTTTGCCTTCTGTGTGTCATTTAGAGCGTTCCTATAGCGACCCCAAGTCATTTATGACTTCCTGGGACTGACAGTTCAGTCACCTGGTCGTTCGTTTGGTCTTGGTGCGAGTTTTTGTGTTTTGGAGCTTATGAACCTTGAACGATCATTTTCGATCAAAAGTTAGAAGATGACATCGGAATCCAATTCTGACGTATTCCATCAGCTCCGGAAGGTCATTTTAGGCTAGTAGCATGGTCTTCATGACTCCCGAGGTTTCAGTGTGAGTCGGTGCGATTAGGCGTTTTAACTTTAAGTTTAAGCTTAAGTTTGACTTTGGTCAACATTCTGAGTAAACGCGCTCGGATGAGAATTCCGTCAGAGTGGTTAGCTCCGGAATGTCAAGTTTGGTCTAGATTGACCCTTCTTTTGTGTCTGGAGGTTTTCAATATCTTTCCGAGCCTTTTTGTGGGTTTTGACTTAAAATGGCTTTTGGAAGTGGGACCCACTTTTTATCGAAATGACCTCTGATGGAAATTTTGACTACGCCGTTGAGTCTGGAATATCAAATTTGGTATGATTGCATATCTCGTTTGCATGTACGGGGTTCCGAACAAGTTCGGAGCACCCCGTCGGAGTTTTTAATTTTGGGAAAAAATTGCAGATTTTTCTGCAATAAAATGCAGAAAAACCAGCAACATTTTCCCAAAACTTAAACCCTCATAACTCTCTCATCTCTCAACCGATTTGGGCGATTCAAAAGGTAAAGTTGTGAGATTTTTCGAGGGCAACGTGTTGGTGAGCTCGGATAGTGGTTTGGAGTCCCCGTTTGAGGTAAGTTTCGTAAAATACCTGCTGCCATACACTTTTTGTGAGCTTGATTTTGGGAATTTTTGAGACTTGTTTTCTTAGCCTTTTTAGGTCCGATTTCAGTGATTTTTGAGGCTATCTTGAGTGGTTTTTTGAAGAGAACGTCGTGGTGTTGTCGCATTTTACTGTAGACCACTCGTTTCTGGTAAATACACTGATTCAACTGCTGTCCCATTTCTAGTTTTTGAGAAAATTTGGGTTTTGGTTGCATGTTGGTATTGTGTTGTTCCCGAGCCCCGAATTGTGTCCCATTTTGGGACATGAGCTGGGGGAACTGATTAGGACCTACTTTTGTGGTAATTTTGGAATTTTCAGCGCGGGTCCCACGATTCCCGTTTTGACTCCAAAATTGACCCGTCTCCGTTTGTTGTGATTTAGGTGTCTAAATGACCGTACTTACATTGTGATCCTATATTTGATAGAGTGACAACGTTGAAAGGTTGTTCGGGAAGAAAAAGCTCAGGCAAAGTGATTTGTAGCGCGCGCGGTCAGCCTTAAGGTAGGCTACGACTTCCTTTCTATTAGATTGAGCTTAATTTTGTAAAAACATGTCGATTTGAGTGAATTGGGAGTGGGTACCAGCTTCCTACTTTACTTTGATTAGATACCTTATGTTAGGATCGATTGGCCATA
>NW_006239010.1:1348077-1356380 GCF_000226075.1 Solanum tuberosum | reverse complement strand
TGCGCACGAGTGTATCTTCTGGGCTTATGGGGGTCCAGTTAGGTGTAGTTAGCTTATAGATTACTTTAGTTAGTTCTTTGTACACTCGTGTGCATTCCCTTGTTAGTTAGATTTTAGTTCTTGACTTCGGTTTGTGTTATTCCTTCTTTTCATATTGCCTTTACTTTTCAAGTTCAGTCGGCCTATGATGCCTACTGGGTACCTGTTGTTTTGGTACTCATGCTACGCTCTGCATCTATTTCGTGATTCAGGTCCGGGCACTAGTAGCCAGCGTTGATCGAGCTTGGAGCAGACTGATCCGGAGACGGGAGTGAGCACACGACGTTTTGTACTATTTCAGTCTCCATCTGTATATATAGACTTGTCTTTTACCTTTCGAGACAGTCCAGTCTTTGTTGTCCACTTTTTGGACTTGTACTCATTTTGTTAGTAGCTCTGTACTAGTGACTTCCAGGTTCTGGGAGGGATCTTTATTTGTATATATGTTTTGGTTTGCTTCTGCCTGTCTATATTGTTATTTGCCTACTCTTGTTTAGTTTCTACCCTCAGACCCATTACTTGTTGTTCCGAGTTACGGGTTGGCTTACCTACTGGTGGGTTATAGTAGGTGCCATCATGACTTGAGAAATTGGGTCGTGACAATGACCAAGACGGCAGCGACAAAGTTGAGGCTGAGTTACAGTCCAAGTAACGCCCAACTCTGGACGGTCAATGCACCACCGACTCCCGTGTGTGGAGTCACACATGGAGTAAGAATCACGCTAGGCAAGTGGCAAGGTAAGAACAACTTCATTGTCACTCCTTTAGACCTCTTCGATATCATTCTAGGGCAGGAGTTCTTCTAAGAGTGCCACGCGGTGATAGACCCTTACCTCCAACGACTTCTAGACATGGAGCAAAGAGGATCATGTATGGTGCCCCTGGTTAAGGTACCGAAGACGGAAGAACAAGTCTGTCTAACAGCCATGCAGCTCATAAGAGGCCCTAAAAAAAAGGAGTCAGCGTTTATAGACACCATTGCAAGTTTGAAAGAAGACAATGGTGCAAAAAGGCCCTTCCCACCCTGCATGAAGAAGGTTCTAGAAGGGAACAACGTCGTGATGTCGAAGAAGCCGCCAAGGCGTGTGCCTCACAAGAAGGAGGTAGATCATAAGACCGAGCTGAAAGAGATCAGAAAGAAACTGAAGGAGTTACGGGAGGGCATTGATCGAGCCAATGGACTATTGGTCACGCGTATGAGAAAACGAGACTCAGTTGATGATGCAACGACGATGCGACACGACGGTGGGGGAGAGTGTCACGTCCCGCCACTTCACAGTTCAAATTTGACACCGGAATAAGGGGGAAGAATCTAGATTTGTGGGGAGATTAGTAGAACACTCTAGAATCCCCTAGAGAATTTCCAAGAAGACTCTAAAATAACTTAAAAGCTTTCTTGGAAAGCTTTAGAATTTTCTAGAATTAGTAGACAATTCTAGAACATGGACCAAAGTGTAAATAAGTAGGGACTTCTAAAGTAAATAATTATTTACTCTTAGGCCCCTAGAAAGTAGTATAAATAGAAGGACCTCTCATTTGTAAATCATCCAAACAACTTGTAAGCAATCTTCCAAGCTTAATACAAAGCCTTATTCCAAACTTTCCAAATCTTTCTAAGTCTTTCTTTGCATTCTCTTAGCGGTCTAGCTTCAAAGGGCTTACTTGAGCTTACAAGATCATGAAAGATTCGTGAGTAAGTTGTCAAGTGACGCACAAAATATTAGCGAAAACTCTAAGTCTGTGACAAAAGGCTCTTATATAGTCACTAGAACATGTAGTAATCACTGGAACAAGATTTATGTGTCTAACATTTCTCATGACTTCACATTCGGTATCAAACCTCTTGCATACTTGCTCATTTTACAAATCCAAAACCCATATGGCCACTACAGTTCCACTAGATATAATGCCTTTGTACACAGAGCCAGAGCTTCCCTCACCAAATAAATTTGATTCATCATCAAAATTATTTGTTGCTCGCTGAATCTCGTGATAAGAAACTAATTGATGAGTTTTGATCTCTGGTACCTATTCAACATCTTTGGACTTTCCTTTCTTGTGTCGTTTCATTATCCAAATTGAAAACAACATAAATATTAGAAAGGATGATATAACCACTTGAGTAACAATTTTTAGCAGAACCTCCTTAAGCCTTGATTGTTTTCCAGGATTAGTGCTAGCACAAGCAGGAATGTCCAACCACTTAGTATTACACCACCACTTGGTATTACACCTTCAAAATCATTAAATGAAACATTAATGCTTTTAAGGTATGAGAGCTTTTCCATATACTTGGGAATAGTACCTGACAATGCATTTAAAGACAAATCCAAGTCATTCTAAGCTTATCAAGTTGGCAAAGGATAATGGAATTTGGCCAAAAAATGAATTGTTCGATAAGTCAAAATACTGCACGTTTTGGAGTTCCCCCAATCTAGTTGGTATCATTCCTGAAAAGTGGTTACTGGAAAGATCTAGAGCTACAATGGCTTTCAGTCCTCCAATATCTAATGGAACTTCTCCCTCAATTGAATTTCGTGACACACTTAGAGAGAGAAGACCACTCATTTTCCAAAGATTCAATGGAAACGTTGATGAAAATTTATTAGAACCCAAATAAAGATGTTGTAGCATGCTAAGATTTCCTATACATTCTGGGATCACTCCAGTGAGCTCATTACCTTCCAGAATTAATAGATCCAAATTAGATAAATGACATACCGCCTCTGGAATATGTCCGTTCAATTGATTGTTATCTAGATACAGCCCTTGGAGTTGTTTAACCATACCAAACTCAGGAGGAATATTTCCTGTCAAGTTGTTTTCGTCAAAAATTAGGGTTGTAAGTCCACTCATGTTGCCTATACTTGTGGGGATGAGCCCATTGATGTGTGCATCTTCTATATGAAAGATTTCAAAAGTAGATGAAAGATTCCCAATAAAATTGGGCAGAACGTTATTCAACGGATTGGAACTCACTGATAGATATCGCAACATCCTACCGTCCGCCAAAGAATTTAAGAATCGCAACTCATGCCCTCGTGGTTCATTGGTAAGTTGATTATTATCTAGGAGTAGTGATCGCAGTTCACGAAGATTTCCCAAATTAGTAGGAATAGTTCTTGTGAGGAAGTTCTTACTTAGCTCCAGTATCTCAAGTTTGGAAGCATTTGTTATGTACAATGGAATTTCCCCTTCCAACTGATTACCTCCCAAGATAAGATCCTTAATGTTTGGAAGATGAAGACCTATAGTGGTTGGAATTCTCCCCCAGAGATTGTTGAAACTGAAATCAATTATTTCCAAAGAAGATATGTTGAAAATAGCCTCTGGAATTTGACCAATAAGATAATAATTTTGGTCAAAGCCTAATTGCATCAAATTTGATAGCTTCCCTAATTTCGAAAGAATTTTCCCCACTATGCGATTGTTTCCACAGTAAAGATTACGCAGAGTGGAAATATTTCCCAATGAAATGGGAATAGTCCCATTTATCGGATTATTGCCAATATAAAACTCCTCTAGTTTGAATAAACAACCAATATTCCTGGGTATGTCTCCAGTTATGTTGTTGAAAGATATGGTCACAATTTTGAGCTCTGTGAGTTGGCATATGTTGGAAGGAATGCAACCAGAAATTTGGTTCTCATATATACTTAAAAATTTGAGATTTGAGACAATATTTCCTTCATAAAGCAAGAGAGGACCGGAAAGGCTATTGATTCCAAGAGATAGGACAAGAAGTGACGAAATATTAAACAATGTTGCGGGAATGAAACCTGTTAATTGATTGTTGTACAAATACAACTCTGTAAGTTGGCTAAGATAACCGATCTCTGTTGGAATGTTACCATTGATTCTATTCCCAGACAAATCGAAGTTCATCAATTTTGTGGCATTCCCAACATAAGGAGGGATTATACCCGTGAGACTATTGTTCCTGAGATTTAAGACACTCAGTTTGGGTACATACCATGGCCCTCTCCACATTTCACCACTGAGTTCATTGAAAGCCAACAAAATTGCTTGAACTCCTTGGTGTTGAAATAGACTTGATGGTATACTTCCGTTGAGATGATTGTTTTGAATATCAATGACTCGCAAGCGAGGCAAGTGGCCAAGTCCATAAGGGATGCCACCTTGGAAGTTGTTGTTCTTGAGATTGAGAACACTAAGGAAGGATAAATTAGCCAACGATGGGGAAATTGTGCCTTGAAGTTGCAAATTAGGAAGAGACAAGGCCACAACCCTTTGCCTTTTTGGACTGCAAGTGACACCAAACCAAGGGCAAAAAGTAGTTTTTTTTATCCAATTATTGGCCAAAAAATGAGTGGGACTTGTAACAAGATTTTGGAAAGCTAGTAGAGCTTGTTGATCAGTCTCATTTGAGGAAGAAAATGATACAGAAAATTGAATTAGAAAGAGAAGCATCAATAAGAGAATGTTCTTTTTCATGCTGTTACTCTATATATGCACTTGGAACCAAACTGAAAATTCTCAACAAAGCAATTGATATGTTGCCCAAGCCTTCACAGCACTCAGTGTAATCCCACAAATGTACAAAGTCTTCCCCTACCTTGGAAGGTCGATATTGATATTTTACCCCCAAAATATTCCAATAATCACTAGAAATATTTTTTAAAGACAAAAACACAAGAAGACAGGTGAGAGTCTGTTGAGGAATACATTGGCCAAAGTGATTAAAGAAAAGTCAGTCAATTACTTGCATTATTAAGAAATAAATATAAAAACATATACAATATGGATATATATTATATGGTCCAGAACCCCAAGTCAATGGGAATCCACACAGTTCAAGATAAGTTTAGAAAAAACATGTTGCCCAACCTTTATTTTAAACTTAGGAATATAGCACGAGCCTCACACTTGTGGAAAACTGATAATAAAATACTGAAAAAATGAGGGATTGATTGCATATTAGATTTTGAGTTTAAGGGTTTATTTGGTAATGTGAGATAAAACCATGATATAAAATTATAGGGAAAAGGCTCAAATATGCATATGTAAATTATGATTCGACCACGTCATTATGGTTCGGTCGCATCATTGTTAACTAAAAATAGTTTCCGTTCTGCAAAATCTTTTTTTACATGTGGTCAATTATGATTTGGCCATGTCATTAATTAAATCATTTTCTTAAAGGGAAAAGGTTTGAATATGCCATCGAACTTTGAGAAAAAGCTCATCTATGCCATCCGTTAAAAGATTGGTTCATTTATGTCATTTCAGTTAACAAATAATGACATGGATGAGCCTTTTGTCATACAGAAATGGCATAGATGAGTCAAACTTTAAATGGATGACATAGATGAGCATTTTGTCAAAGTTCGATGACATATTTGAGCCTTTTCCCAAAATTATATCAGATGAGGTTGAAGTTTTAAGTTGTATTTTTTGCTCATAAACATAAAAATCTCATGAGTTGTGAAAACCATCAAAATTGCTCCACTTCTTTACAATCTAACTAGATAAGCAAAAGCTCATAACAAAAGTATAATACTATCAAAAAGTTATTCCAAATAAAATACAACATTCATTGATCGAACTTTAGTTCAATAAAAAGGTAAAATCGAATAAGTTATTGTATACTACTCTTTATATAATCCTCCCAACAAAAATAATATTTTTTAAAAAGAATTACTGAATAATGAGACATGACGAAGATAGCTTTGTATAATTTATGTTGGTTAGAGTAATGGTTACATCCTATATAAATAGTTTAAATAATTAAGTTAATGAGGTCCTTCGAAAAGCAAATGTTACTCATATTATTAATTATGAAAAGAGAAAATCAAAGAGAGTAGATTTTTTTATACGTGGTGCAATGTATGCAAGAGCGCCCAATGTCTCAGTATAAGCCATGGACTTGCTTTTTAGAGATTCAAAAATCACCAACATGAACCATCATATCATCATCCAAAAGAACGCTTACTGACTTTAGGTCACAATGAACTATCGGAGTGTTGCTCTCAATTTTCTTTATATTGCTAAGCGCCAAGTCAATAAGAGTCAATCTTTCAAATCAACCTTATAAGGCTGTGTTACACGAAAGAGAGTAAATTATGCAACTATGACCAATTTCTACATAATGCCATAGTCGATGAGTAGAAGTTACACCCACTTTCCTTAATCAGTGGGGAGGGGAGTTTTAATTAGCAGGGGCCAGGGCGCAATCCCATGGACCAAGCCCTATGGATCTTTAATTTTTTGGAAAAGGGCATATATCTCAATTTTTTAAATTTAGAGCTGGTATACTATTTGTTAGGAAAGTAACTATGTAATGATCCGGTTGGCCATTTTTAGAAAATTTCATGAAATTACCAATTTATCCCTTATTGACCTAGAGTTTTTTCTGATTGAATTTAGAAAGTTGGTTTCAAACTTTGAGTAAGCAGTTGAGAATTTCTAAGTTTTTGATTTTGAAAGGCTAAAGTTGTTAAAACGTAGTTTTTGGTGTCTTTTGGAGCTTCAAGTATCTGAATAGAATTCTATCGATTCCATGAGTTCCTACATGTGGAATTTGGTCTAAGGGAGTTGTCGGTTTCAGATTCAAAGTCGTTTTGAAGATTGAGGTTCTAAGTTGGAAAATTAGGAAAAAGGTAGAAGTACCTCCCTAGTCTATGACCCAAATCCCAGAGACACGCCTTAACTAAACTAAGGTCCTATTACCCCCCCCCCCCGAACTCATTTTTTTGTAATTTTGTACACTTTTTTGGCTTACGTGGCATCCAACTATCTCCCATGTGCCTCAACTGTGTGGAGTCACGGAGTGTGCCACATAAGCCAAAAGGTGTACAATATTATATATAAAATGAGTTCATTGTGGTAATAGGACCTTATTTAGTTAAGGTGTGTCTCTGTGATTTCGGTCATAGACTTAGGGGGGTACTTGTGCCTTCTCCCTGGAAAATTATAAAATTTTAGCCTTTGGGTTGACTTTGATCAACATTCGGGGTTCAGATGTTCGGATCGGAGTTCCGTTGGATTCGTTGGATGATTTTAGACCTAAGTGAGGTCTTGGTTGAATTTTCAGAGGTCCCGAGCTTCATTTGGCCTTTTTAGGCGTTATCTTAGTTTCTTGTGACTTTCACGGATGTCGGTCAAAGAGACCTCAGATTCATGTTTTGATGGTTCCATTAAGGCTGGAATGTCGAGTATTGTCAATTTGGTTATATAATTTGTGCATATGGAATTCCGAAAAAATCATGAGAGTCCATTCGATAATTTTTTGTGTTGGAGGTTTTCTGGTACCTGGTATGCCTCGCGATTGCGAGAGGTTGATCGTTTTTGTGAACCTCACTTTTGCGAGAAACATGTCATTTTTGCGAAGGTCCAGGTGGCCTGACCTTCGTAATCACGAAGGGCCTATTTACGATCGCGACTTTGCGAAAGCGAAGGTCGGATTATATCTAGGGTTCGGTTTTGTGAACCAGAGTTTGCTTTTGCGACATCAAAAAGGGTTTTAGACTTGTCATTTTTGGGGTTTTAGCCATTTTCCCCATTTTAAGCCTTGTAGCAATTTGGAAGAGATTTCCTGTGCTAAATCATTTGGGTAAGATTTTGTGACCCTAAAACTTCAATTCTCTTTGAACAATTATGGATTAAAACATCAAAACTTGAGATTTTGATTGTCAAATGACAAGGTTTTTCAAGAACTTGAGTTCTACACTAAATTGGTGATTGTGAACTGATTTTAAGTCCTTTTTCGAAATGGTTTTCACCAATGAGTTCCAAATGTCTTGGGTAGGACATTCAAGTAATGATTTTCGAATTCAAACCACATTTTCGGAATTGGATTTTTGAGTGATTGACCCTTTTTTCAAAGTGTTTGATATGAGTATTATTATTTCCGAAATCTTATTTTGATTACTTGATTGAAATATATGATATGGTTTTGGACTTTGTTCCGAATGGAAGACTCAAGTGTTAGATTGACTATTGGATAGAATTGAGGCCAGTGATCTCCTAAACCTTGTAAATGTCACGACCCGGGAGCACCCCCTAGTCGTAACCGGCGTACTCGACCTCGAAGAGGTCTAATACAAGCCTCTTAGCATTCATTCATCGCATAGACACTAAAACCATAAGGAATTTAAAACTTTCTTTACCAAGAAAACATTGCATAAAAAAAAAAAATAGCAAGCGGAAGACTTTCTAGACTTTATACATGATGTCTCAAAACCATCTAATACTTTAGAGTACAAAATTCGGGACTAATCCCGTACACAACTCAAACAATACAA
>NW_006239010.1:1342095-1345948 GCF_000226075.1 Solanum tuberosum | reverse complement strand
CATGCTAGAATCGAAATTAGGACTTTAGGATTTTTGAAGAACTTTGAAAATACTTTGAATTGGCTCTTTGATTAGAAATGGAATCAAAGATAAAGAGTCCCCATACCTTAACTAAGAATCCCCAAGAAATTTGAGAAAGAACCACCTTAAAATCGTCACACCCTATCTCTTAGTTCTTGACCTTCTTCAATGGAGGATTGTAGAGAAAGATATATTTGAGAGGAGGTGGGTTTCTTTTTAATTCTAAGAGGAGTGACTTAAATGAAAGGAATTGGGTCATAAAAAGGTCTTATAGTTGCTAGGAAAGGAAAAGAATAGCATAGGGTCAATTTTGGAAAAGGACTAAGGACCCATAAGGTCTTGACTTAAAAATTGTGCCCCTTCCCGTCTTAGTTCGCCCTTTGTTGCAGCCTGACAGTACTTCATATTTCGGGCATAAATTTTTACTCCAAGGTTGGAATTGGGCAAACTCGGTGGCGTTGGAAAGAGGACTCAGAGACCTTTAATTGGATAGGTAAAGGTCAACCTAATTCATTTTGAGCTAAAAGATATGACCATTTAAAGTTGACCCTTACAACTCACTAGTTCAAATCACTAGTTTCCGGACGTCAGGTCATTTCTCATCATTTCATCAAGTTCTCAACTCCTAGCTCACATGTGAGGCTCTAGTTTCACTAGTTCGTTTTTAGGGTCGTCACAGTAAATCTAGTAGAATCGTGTATTTCCCTTCATTGTGTGCATTGGGGAGTAATGATAATGAGGTGCCGGATTCATTGTTCCACTTGATTAATCTTAATTAATAAAAAGTGGATTAATGAAAAGACAATGTGTTGATCATAATGTTTTGTGAATTGCCTGGTTGTGGACCCTATTTGGTTGATTGATGAAATGATTTGATGGCATTAATGTGGACTTTAATTGCTTGTGTTGTTGTCTCTTCCTTATGGTGTGAAATTGCTTATTTGCATTGATTGTTGTACACCGTGATGAGACATATGATGTTATGCCAAAGGAAAATGGTTCCAGCAAGTGGTATGATAATAAGCCGAAGGGAAATGGTTCCGGCTAGTGATGTGATATAATGCCGAAGAGAAATGGTTTCGGCTAGTGACAATGTGTTGAAGAAAAATGATTCCACCAAGTAATGTGATATGAGGCCAAAGGAAAATGGTTTCGACTAGTGATATGATATAAAACCGAAGGGAAATGATTCCGATAAGAGTTGACTATTGTGATTTGATGTATTTTGTTACTTGTGATTGATCTACCTGTTACTTGTTATTGACATACTTGATACGTGTTGGTTGTTAAACTGTGTGGTTAAGCCTTGTGAACTGTGTATTGTGAATTTGTTAGGTTGGGCTGATTTCTATGAGTCAAAATGAGTGGAAGAAGATACTTTCATTATGATTAGCTATACATTATATAGAATTACAAAGATATGGGAAGATATTTACAATCCCAAAGAAGATACTACTACAATCCCAAATAATAACCTATACAATCCCACAAGATATTCTAATTGATTGAGAACAAATCTACTCATTAAATAAGGCTAACTGATTTCCATAACTCATGCTAACACTCCCCCACAAGATGAGCATAGATATCATGTATGCCCATCTTGACAAGTGAGTTATTAAACGCTTGTCTGGATACAACCTTAGTTAGAACATCAGCGAGCTGCTCTAAGGTCTTCACATATGGAACTTCAATTGTCTTATCCTCAAACTTTTAATATATGAAATTACGATCAATCTCCACATATTTAGTACGATCATGTTGAATTGGGTTTTCTGCAATTTTAATAACTGACTGGTTGTCACAAAATAACTTCATAGGTTCATCGCATGAAAAACCAAACTCCCCCGTAAGTCGTTTCAACCATAGTAATTCTTGGATACCTTTAACCATTGCTTTGTATTCAGCTTCTACACTAGACAATGAGACAACCTTTTGTTTTTTACTTTTCCAAGTAACTAGGTTACCTCCAACAAAAGTGAAATACCCAGTTGTTGAGCGTCGTCTTTCTCCTTTTGCACCCTAATCTGAATCACAATAACCCATAATTTTTGTATGGTTATTCTTAGAGAACATGAGGCCTCTTCCTGGTGATGACTTCAAGTATCGCAAGACTATAATGAGTGCATTCATATGAACTTCACTTGGATTATGCACTAAGGGACTTACCACACTAACCGCATAAGCAATATCTGGTCGGGCATGTAATAAGTATATCAAGCGTCCCACTAATCTTTGATATCTCGCTTTATTAGTAGGAACTTGATCAGGAAGTTCCTCTAAGTAATGATTTTGTTCAATTGGTGTATCAATAGGTTTACAATCTAACATACCCGTCTCCTTTAACAAATCAAGAACATATTTCTGTTGAGACAAAAATATTTCTCATTTGGAC
Source organism: Solanum tuberosum (assembly GCF_000226075.1). NCBI lineage: Eukaryota > Viridiplantae > Streptophyta > Magnoliopsida > Solanales > Solanaceae > Solanum > Solanum tuberosum. Next base: position 1,343,532 of record NW_006239010.1, on the reverse strand, counting down.
TTAATAACTTCAATACCCAAGAAATACTTTAATCCGCCTAGATCTTTCATATCAAATTCAGAGGACAAGTAAGTCTTCAACTTAGCCATATCATCAACATCATCACCAGTAACAATCATGTCATTAATATAAATGATAAGGACAGTTATCTTACCATTTTTTCTCTTCAAAAATAAGGATTTGTCGGCATTGCTCTGAGTATAGCAATATTTCTTCATTGCTAGTCGGAACCTTCCAAACCATGCTCTAGGCGATTGCTTCAGACCATACAACGCCTTTTTTAGCTTGCACACCAAATCTGTATTTCCAAAGGTATTATAACCGAGAGGTATGCTCATATATATTTCTTCAAAAAATTCTCCGTGCAAAAGAAAGCATTTTTCACATCATATTGTTGTAGAGGCCAATCAAGATTAGCAGCTATAGATAATAGAACACGAACAGTACTTAGCTTTGCCACGGGCGCAAAAGTCTCCTGATAATCAACACCATAAGTTTTTGTAAAGCCACAAGTAACTAGTCTTGCTTTGAACCGATCAATTGAACCATCTGGCTTGTGTTTCAATGAAAAAAACCATTTGCATCCAACGGGTTTCTTTTCTTTCGGCAATGACACAATATCCCATGTCTGATTTTTATCCAGTGCTTCTTCAAATCTTGTAGGGATTTTAACCGATGACATCTGATGCACAAAGCCTTGGATAGAGCTTGGTAAGTGTCCACTGGAAACATACTGAGCAATAGGATATTTGACTTCCTTTTGATTATTAGGAGAGTATCTTGTTGGTGCTTTCCCTCGATTTGTCCAAGGAGGTAACTGATACCTATTCATGTTATCATCACTAGAAACCACTATTGTAGCGTCATAAATTAAACTATTAGTACTAGTTACCTCAGAATTAACACATACCTCAAGAACATCATCAGAAGGAGCATCATTTGGGGGGGGGGGGTTACTAACAATACTGAAGAGAGGGATTCTTCACTTTCTTGCACTGTTTGATTGAGAATGTCATGGTCCGGAGTTGTTGAGCTAAGTCATGTATTAACAAAACTTGTACTACTATTGTCTGGTAGTAACACCATCCAATTCTGGTCTTCAACCTTATTCTCCCCCTGAAGAGGAGAACTGGAAAATTCTGGAGAGAAATACATGTTTGTCTCAGAAAAAGACACATTCATAGTAACATACAATCTTTTGGTAGGTGGATGATAACATTTTGTCACGCCCCGAGCCTACACCCTGGGAGGGACCGGCACTCGAAGACCATTGTTGGCCCCAAGCGAACCCTTGGCCTGGCTTACTTAACTCAGCGAAAAACTTAACTCAACAGAATAACTCCATCCAATGAAAGGTCATAAAACAACCCAACTGATAAAATCTTGGCCAAAAAGGCAACTCGAGTCTCAAAATAGAATATTTACATAGATACATAG
>NW_006239010.1:1340900-1341889 GCF_000226075.1 Solanum tuberosum | reverse complement strand
GCAAAGAGGCTCACCACTGACTCTAGACTGCTCAACTGGATCAACGGCGTGCTGGATGCTGATCCTGGGTACCTGCGTCTGCATCATCATAAGATGCACGCCAACTGGCATCAGTACATTGAATGTAAGAGTATGCGAGTTGGAAAGCCAAACAACAAATTAAGCTTGAAATGAGTACAACGGAACACTTACCTTGGCTTTGTTCAACTCATGAATAACTGAACTCAAATGTAAAGCAATAAGACACATGCAATACATATATAAAGCTTGTAAAACAGTGTAAACAACTTAGTTCGTTAATGATTAAAGCAATAACAAACTCAACTTTACTTATATAAAAGTAATATAACTTTAGTGGGAGATTCTTTAACCGACAACCACCACTATGAGCCCTAGTGATGATACAACGTTTTACCTCATGTTGCCCAAGGACCATCATATACCTTGCCATGATATAGGACCTTACTTAACTTAGTGGATCCACTAGCTTAATTTACGTGATCATCTAAAAAGTATGACCCGTAAAATCCCATGTTGGCTACATGGTTCTTATGGAGAGTTGAGTTAATATGAACCCGCGTCCCCAATTCGGTGATCAATACTACTCCCAAAAAATATACTTTAGCTCATAAGTGTTTCAAACACATCTTTCTTTAGTTTGAGATAATTGCTCAAAATCTAGCCCAAAGGCTCATAAAACATAGGTACATTACCAAGGAACATGAATGAAAAAATGGGGAAGGAATGGGGAGAACTGGCGTCCTTGGCGCTCTGAGAGGCGCGGGGCGCCAGCCCTTAAACTTCAGAGGGCCTGGTGGGGCGCTCTGCATGGCACGCCGCCCCAAGGGTGGAAGTTCAGAAACTCTTTTGGGGCGCGCTGGCTGGCGCGACGCCCCAGCCTTTTTCCCCGAAAATCCAACTTTTCTCCTTTGTTTTTCCAACTCTAAACCTTCTTAACTTCAAAGGTTCCAGCCCCAAACACTTAGAAT
>NW_006239010.1:1332181-1340824 GCF_000226075.1 Solanum tuberosum | reverse complement strand
TCCTCTTCGGCTTCCCAAGTAGCTTCCTCAACAAATTGGTTCCTCCAAAGGACCTTGACTGAGGCTACCTCTTTCGTTCTCAACCTACTAACTTATCTAAAATCTGAATCGAAATCTCCTCATAAGATAAGCTATCATTGATCCTAATACTTTTAGTTGGTAGGATCAATGAAGGATCGCCTATGCACTTCTTCAACATAGAGATATGAAATACCAAAGGGCCTAACTCACTCATACGAACTCGGAATCGAGCAAACTCGGCGGCGTTGGAAAGATCATTCAAAAACTCTTTTTTTTCCCATACTTAACCAAATTTCCAGATTTTGAATTCTTTCCAAAAATGACTATTTCAAATTTCCAACTTCTTCATAGTTATTTCAACTTACACGATGTTACACATTTGTAGTCCTTTTATGAGGTAAATACCCAACAAAGACACATTGTAATGCACATGGATCAAGCTTAGTACGTTTGTGTTTGGGGAGATGAACAAAAACAACACAACCAAAAGTTTGAGGTTCCAAGTTTAAGGTAGATGAGAGGTTAACAGAACTGGAGAGGTGATTTAAGGGAGTCTTAAAATGAAGAACACTACTAGGTACACAATTTATGAAATAAACAGCATACAAAATAGTATCCACCCAAGATGCGGGTTGCATATGAGAACTAATCAAACAAGCACAAGTAATTTCCAATAAATGACGATTTTTTCTCTCTGCTATGCCATTTTGCTGAGTTGTGAAAGAGCATGTAGTTTCATGAATAATGCCATAATTTTGGAGATAAGACTGCAACACTTGATTAACAAATTCTCCACCGTTATCAGACCTAAGAACTTTATTTTAGCTGAAAATTAAGTTCGAATCATCATATGAATGAGCGGAAGCATTCTGAAACATCACTTTTATTCTTCATTAGATAAATCCATGTCATACGACTGAAATCATCAACAAATATAACAAACCAATGATATCCAGATGAACTAGAAACTGGAGAAGAACCCCACACATCAGAGTGAATCAATGCAAACGGCTCAGTCACCTTACTAGTACTTGAAGGATAAATAGTACGATGAATTTTAGCTAAAACGCAAACATCACAATGAAAATTAGAGAAATCACACTCAAAGAACAAAGTTGGGAATAAGTGTTTAATGTAGCCAAAAGAAGCATGACCAAATCTTCGATGCCACATCCATATTTGGTGTTGTTTAGCAGAATAGGAACCTTGATTTGTTAGAGAAATACCATGGCATACATCATCCACATAATAAAAAAAAACCATCTTTTAGTACCACGCCCAATAATCTCCTTGTTGTTGAGGTCCTGAAAGATGCAGAAATGAGGATACATTAATACTAGACAATTTAATTGTTGAGTTACTTGAGACACAGATAAAAGATTATTGGATAGTGAAGGAACAAATAATGTTTTCTCTAGAGACAAGGAAGAAGTCAAAACCATAGTTCCAGCACTAGTAACTGGAGATGATACACCATTTGCGTTGGACACATGGGAACGGTGTGGTTTATTAGGAGCCTGTAGAAGTGACTGGTCAAACGTCATATGATCACTGGCTCCAGAGTCAATAACCCATCCAGTGTCTTTATTAGAATCCATATTAATGAGATTGGATCCAATATTACATGATGAGTGTCTATGTATAGCTAAATCAGAATCACTACGTTCAGTTGAAACAAAAGTTGTTCCAACAATTGGCAGTGATGTGCTAGATGAAACCATAACAACAACTTTCCCATCATATTTATCACCATCCTTTCGATTTCGCCATTCCCTGGACTTCTTTTCATTTAAACCATCCCACCAGTCTGGATATCCATGCAACTTAAAATAATTTTCAACTGCATGTTTGGGATTACAGCAATAAGTACAACCCTTCTCACCATTGCTACGAGCTTTTAAATGGTAATGGTTCTGGATAAAAGAAGCTTTTGCTGCCATAGCCATGCTGGAATCTGTATTATTATTTAACATTGTGTTCCTCCATTGTTCTTCACTTCGAACCATAGCAAAAGCAGATTCTGGATTGGAAAAAGGATTTGTGCGAAGAATATCACTTCGTACTCGATCATAAATATCATCCACACCAGCCAGGAAGATATACACACGTTATTCTTCAATTTCCTTCCATCGGGCCTGGACAACATCAGGTTGAGTGTGAGATGGGTTTACGATAATCTAGTTCCTGTCATATTTTGCGTAAATCTGCAAAGTATGTAGAGATTGTTTTCCCCTCTTGTTTCATACGCATTTCTTGAAAAGAGAGATCATAAATTACTGATCTATCAGCCCCTTCATAGTATGTTTGAGACACGGTGTCCCAAACACTCTGGGCTGTTGGAAGATGAACAAATAAGCTCATAATGTCGAGTTCCATGGCACTGACGAGCCAACTTTTAACAATAGCATTAACCATACTCCACTTTTCATAAGTGACATCACTAGCAAGAGGCTCTTTAAGTGTTCCCGGCAAATATCCCATTTTTCCACGACTTGCAACAGAAATCTCAACAACTTGAAACCAAAGAGAATAGTTCTTGCCATTGAGTTTTACACCGAAAGGAATGTCTATAGGTTCTAGAACAGTATTTATATTTTTAGAGGATTCACCCATGGTAGAATAGATGTAGGAAAAAGAAAGGTAATGATCAGAGGATTAATCTTGCTTCTGATACCAAGTCAAAATGAGTGGAAGAAGATACTTTCATTATGATTAGCTATACATTATATAGAATTACAAAAATATGGGAAGATATTTACAATCCCAAAGAATATGCTACTACAATTCCAAATAATAAGCTATACAATCCCACAAGATATTCTAATTGATTGAGAACAAATCTACTCATTAAATAAGGCTAACTGATTTCCATAACTCATGCTAACACTATGCAGGTTACAGTTTGAATAGGTTCGGTTGGGATGAAAGGAGTACTCGTTTTCTAGCTAGTTTGCCTTTGTTAAAACCAAACAAACCCAAGTATAGTCGGTTTTTTGCCATTATCAAATCAAGTCAAACCAAATCACTAGTCGAGTTTTTTTTTCGATTCGACTCAATTTGCATTTTAATTCAATTTTCAGTTCCATTTTGTTCACCCCTAATAAGCAGTAATAGTTAACATGGATCCGATCCTTCAAAGCGCTTCATGTGCAGTGGCAATTTATTTATTAAGATCCTAGTACTACTGGAAAGAAAGATTGACAAGATCAGGTACACACTTGAAAAACAAGAAAAAAGATAGAGAAAATATTAGTACATAACACAAAGATAAGACAGCCAACATGGTGCTACTGCTCCTTCAAAGCGATTACCAAATTAAAATTCTCTTTCAGCGCTTCTTGATGATTGTCTTCAACTCCCTGTTTATAAAAAAAAAAGGGAATTGGATTTTCTGTTTTAGGGTATGGTGATGATTCTCTTCAGCTCCCTGTTTGTAATAAACGGGAGTTGGGAATTCTGTTTTTGTTGTATTCTAGGTGTTTTGATGATCCTCACAAATGCAGGGATCCAGTTTCTGACAGAGTGCTCTCATTCAGGTTCAAAATGGTGTACAGCTGTAAAGTTGTCTTGTCAGGTTGGTTGGTGAAAAGTGCAGCGTACTTCACCAATAGGAAGGGTGGACGAGGTTGTTTGTTTCAGGTGATTGATGTATACAACAATAATCAAACAACATTATTCATTCAAAAAAAAAAAGAGCTAGCAAGTCTTTTCAAGAACTCACGCATCAAAGAACACACTGCAAGGGACCTGGTCCCGAAAAGACTGCGTACGTTAAAAAGACGGAAAGACAACTATCAAAAAGCTACCAACTCTGATGTGGTTGGTGCACGTCTTTTTAGAGATGCAGACTCTCAGCAAATGGTGTCGTCCCAAGGGGTTTGTGTCCATTTGATATAGTATCTTCTCACAAGACACAAACTCAAGATTTGTCAAATAAAGTTTTGAATTTCTGAAAATTCATAAGCTCAAAAAAAAGAAGTCATCTTCAAGGAAGAACACTGCTCATACTCAACAAAGAACCTGATGGAGTGCTGAAGCGTCTTTGTGTCTTATGTGTTTATATTGTAAATCTACTCCTAAGTTATAAAGGATAGTAGATCGGTTGCTTGTCTAAGTCTTTAGTTTGAGTCGTATTAACTAGAGTTAGTTAGTCGAATCGTCTACGTTTTAGTCAAGCTTTTTACATCATTGTTTTGATGTTCTCTTGGGTAGAGTTGCCTAGGAGTGTCAACTAGAGTTAGTTGATGTTTGGGTGCAGCAGAGTTGCTGCTTGTTTAGCTCATATCTTCGAGATCTGAGTTGGTGGCTAGAGTTAGCCTTGTTGGGTTCTTAAAGTCTAGATCAACTAGAGTTAGTTGATTTAGTGGGCAATAGAGTTATTGCTTAGTTTCCTTTGTAGTAGAGTTGCTACAGTAAGGGGAAAGAAATTAAAGAGTTTTGTTAGTGAAAAATTACAAAATAATAGAATTATAAGATTACAATTGAAAAACAAAATGAAGAAATAAAATCTCTTCAGGCTGAGGCGTGGATATCTCGCTCTCTTTAAGGAGATTCAAGCCCACTGCAACAAATGTTTTTCACTGGTCCATCAGTAGTCCTTCTTGACTTGTCCCCTCCAGGATACAACAGTCTAATCACAATATATAACTCAACAACTCTGGACAAGAGTTGAGTCCAAAGCTCCACAACAAGAACACCTCCCTTCAACTAATAAGAACTCTCTTTTTTGACAAACTTTATGCACTCTATATTTTTCTTGTATGTTGTGTGTCACAAACCAAATGAAGGCCACCACTATTTATACTAGAAGAAATCTTCCTAGCAATGAATAGAAAGATAAAAGGTGTAGTAAATAGTGAAGATAATGGCCTTAGGAGTTACATAGGTTACAAGGTATAATGGATGATAATGGAGATTGAATGAAAAAGAATTAGTGGTCAGGGTTGACCACCTTCTGCCACTAACAGTAACTTCCAATGGACCAACGTTTTGTAACCATAAAATAAAGTGTAATAATGCCTAAGGGCATTGATTCACAAGTGAGTAATTAGGCAGTAATACCTAAGGTTGCAGTAATCAAAATGGATAGTCCTCCAACGACAACAATTATGTCATAACTCTCATTTCCTCTAATGAATATTTACTGTGGCAGAATGGCTATTAAGCCTATCGCAAAATTATGAGACAATTTTAATAATAAACAAATATTAAAATGCTCAAAAAAACCAACAATCCCCCACTCATTTTAATATTAACCAAGAGAGTCTAACAGCTGAAGGAAGACTACTATGCATAACGAAGGTGTGCTCTGCATTGAACCTCCACTTAGTGAAATAGTAACTTTTACTCCAGAGTCGTAGTGGTCTCAGACTTGAACTATGACTGCTTAAGGGAAATAAAATATCACTGCTCACACATAATAATCAAGGTGTTGAAATGAGCTTTAAAGCCAGCACGTTACGGCCTTGTGCTATCCCGGTTTCATGAGTGCTTTTGAGAATAAGCCCAATTCTCATAGGAAGCGGCCTACTTCCACACTCACATAGGTGATATCTGTCGAGGGTGCTCTTGTAAGTTTAACACTCCACCCATACGGGCTACAGATTTTCATTAAGAGTTTTGTCAACTCAACCTTCAGAAATCACTATAGGAAACAATGCACTCACATTATAGGGAGGGAACAAAAAAAATAGTGCATTTTTTTACAACAAGTCAGCATATGATTAGTTTTTCCCTTTGAACCTGGTTATAGGATCTCTAGTCCCCAGGTTGGGTTTCCTCATATATGACTCAAGGATTTATAGGCTTCAATCCCATCCCCTCGATGTGCTCTAGACCTTTTCTCTTGTTTTAAACCTTAGTAAGAGGATCTGCAAGATTTGACATAATCAACATTAATGGTACCATTTGTCAAATATGATCTTACATTACTGTGTTTCCTCCTTATAGATCTGGATTTACCGTTGTAATAACGGTTTTGAACTCTACCAATAGCAGCAGTGCTATCACAATGAATTTAAATAGGAGGAATTGGTTTTTCAAAATAAGGTATTTGAAATAACAAATTTCTTAACCAATTCGTTTCCTCACTAGCTGAAGCTAAAACAATTAGTTCAACCTCCATGGAAGAGTTAGCAATTATAGTTTTCTCTTTTGATCTCCAACAAATAGCACCACCACCTAAAGTAAAGACATAACCAGTGGTAGAACAAGAATCACCTGATAAAGTATTGCAGTCTGCATCACAAAAGCCTTCAAGTACAGCAAGATATTTTTTATAGAACAAAACACAATTTTTTTGTTCCAATTAAATATCTCATAACTCTTGTTATAGCAATGTTCATTACCTGGCTTGCTTGTAAACCTGCCAACTACTCCTACTGCATATGCAATATCAAGCCTAGTGCAATCAGTCACACATCTCAAACTTTCGATTATGCTAGCATATTCCTTTTGATTTATTACATCATTTTCACTTTCAACAGGAAATAAGTGAACACTTGAATCAAAACGAGTAGCGACATGCTTGCAATCAAGAAAGTTTATTTTTTCAAAATTTTCTCAACATAATGTGACTGGTCAAGGAAAATTCCATCACGTGTTCTTGTTATTTTTATTCCAAGAATAAAATTTGTCTCACCAAGATCTTTCATATCAAAATGACTTCTAAGAATATTTTTAGCTTCATCAATAACATTCATGTTAGAGCCAAAGATCAACAAATCATCAACATATAGGCAAATAATCACATGTGAATCATTCCATGACTTATGATATATGCACTTATCACACTAATTTGTTTTAAACCCATTTTCAATCATGCATGAATCCAGGGGCGGCTCAACGTAATCGGAGGCCTAAAGCAAAATCTTAATTAAAGGCCTAAAATCTAAATAAACTTCACATGCATTTATTTAAAATTTATTTTTCTTACATTTTTAAATGCAAAGTATTACTTAATATTTTTTTATATATAAATGATTTATTCGATTTCTTTTTCAATTATTAGTTTTAAATAAGATTTTCAAGAAAGTTATATTTTTTCAAAATTTTCTCAACATAATGTGACTGGTCAAGGAAAATTCCATCACATGTTCTTGTTATTTTTATTCCAAGAATAACATTTGCCTCACCAAGATCTTTCATATCAAAATGGCTTCTAAGAATATTTTTAGCTTCATCAATAACATTCATGTTAGAGCCAAAGATCAATAAATCATCAACATATAGACAAATAATCACATGTGAATTATTCCAAGACTTATGATATATGCATTTATCACACTCATTTGTTTTAAAACCATTTTCAATCATGCATAAATCAAACTTTTCATGTCATTGCTTTGGTGCCTGTTTCAAGCCATATAGGGATTTAGTAAGTTTACATACTTTGCTTTCTTGGCCTGCTTCAACAAAAGACTCGGATTGTTCCATATAAATTTCCTCATTTAGGTCTTCATTTAAAAAAGCAATTTTTAAATCTATCTGATGAATTTACAAATCAAAAATTGCATCCATAGCAATTAAAAGTCTTATGGATGTAATTCTTGTTACCGGAGAAAAAGTATCAAAAAATTCTAGGATTTCTAGTTGTTTAAAACCTTTTGCAACTAGTCTAGCCTTATATTTATCAATAGATCCATCCGGTTTCAATTTTTTTTGTAAGACCCATTTGCAACCAATTGTTTTACAACCCGGTGGTAAATCAACTAACTTCCAAGTTTTATTAGAAATCAGTGATTCCATTTCATCATTTACAACCTCTTTCCAAAAAATGGAGTCATGTGAAACACATAAAAATCAGGACCAAAATCTTTTTCTACTCTAGCTCTTTTACTTCTTCTTAACTCAAAATCATTGCCTTATTTATTTTTCAAAGTAGAAGTAGAAGAACTAGGTAGTGACAAAATATTTTGTTCAATCATTTGACCCCCACTATTTTTAGAATCCAAAGGAAACTTATTTTCATGAAAAATAGCATCACCCGATTCTATCACAATATTATTTTCAAGATTAAAAAATCTATAGGCTGTACTATTTGAAGCATAACCAAGAAAAGCACAAGTAGTAACTTTCTTACCCAATTTTGTCAATTTTGTAATCTTGGGACCCATTAGCCTCACAAAGCTAGACAATCCCAAACTCTTAGATATCCCAAACTTGGCTTGTAACCTTTCCACAATTCAAAAGGTGTCAATTTAGACTTTTTTATGAGGCACACGATTCAACACATAACAAGAAGTTAAAATAGCTTCACCCCAAAAATTTAAAGGTGCATGTGACTCAATAAGCATGGCATTAGTCAATTCAACCAAAATTCTAATTTTCCTTTTCGCTACTCCATTAGATGAAAGGGAGCAAGGAGGAGTAGTTTCATAAATTATTCTGTAACATCCGACAATTTGAAATAGCTAAGAAGAGGCTTAGAATTTGAAAATTTTCAATTTTTGGAAAGGATTTGAAAATCTGGAAAATTGGCTAAGTGTGGAAATCAGTGATTTTTGGCCAACTTTGAGCAGTCATAACTTCCATCTCAGAATGAGTTAGGAGTAGTTCCAGTTATGGTTGTGAAGCTTGTGGAATGATCTTTCCAACGCCACTGAGTTTGCTCGATTCCGAGTT
>NW_006239010.1:1279472-1330093 GCF_000226075.1 Solanum tuberosum | reverse complement strand
ATATTTTGTTCAATCCTTTGACCCCCACTATTTTTAGAATCAAAAGGAAATTTATTCTCATGAAAAATAGCATCACCCGATTCTATCAATATATTATCTTCAAGATTAAAAAATCTATAGGCTGTACTATTTGAAGCATAACCAAGAAAAGCACAAGTAGTAACTTTCTTACCCAATTTTGTAATCTTGGGATCCATTAGCCTCACAAAGGCTAGACAACCCCAGACTCTTAGATATCCCAAACTTGATTTGTAACCTTTTCACAATTCAAAAGGTGTCAATTTAGACTTTTTATGAGGCACACGATTCAACACATAACAAGCAGTTAAAATAGCTTCACCCCAAAATTTAAAGGTGCTTGTGACTCAATAAGCATGGCATTAGTCAATTCAACCAAAGTTCTATTTTTCCTTTCCGCTACTCCATTAGATGAAGGAGAGTAAGGAGGAGTAGTTTCATGAATTATTCCCAATGATCTAACAAAAGAATTAAACTCACTTGGCTCATATTCACGGCCTCTATCACTTCTAATTCTTTTTATTTTTCTTCCAAATTGATTTTCAACCTCATGGAGATAAGTTTTGAAATTTTTAAAAGCATCACTTTTATTTTTCATCAAGTAAACATATGTAAACTTAGAAAAATCATCAATGAAAGTGATAAAATATCTATTACCTCCACGAGTTAAAATTCCACCAAGTTCACAAATATCAGTATGAACTAATTCTAACAAATCAGTTTTTCTTTCAACTTGAAAATGAGGCCCTTTTAGGATTTTGGCTTTACTACAAGCCTCACACTTTTCAAAATTCTTTTTAATCATTGGAATTAATCATAAACTACTCATGATTCCAACATAACGATCATTAATATGACACAAATGAGCATGCCAAAAATTGGTAGAAGAAAGCATACAAACAGAAGTAGAAGCTTTATTCACTTCTACATTCAATTTGAACATCCCATCACAAGCATACCCCTTTCCCACAAAAATATCCTTCTTCACAATTACATATTGATCAAATTCAATAATCTGTTTAAAGCCTGCTTTATTAAGAAGAAAACTAGACATCAATTTTTTTCTCATGAAAGGAGTATAGAGTACATCTTTCAAAGTTAATACCTTTCCAGAAGTAAAACACAATTTGACATCTCCCGTTCCAAGCACTTGAGTTGTGTGAGATGAAGACAATCATAAACCGCCGCTAAAAGAGAATGAACATATCCATTCATCATCCCATATGGATGATCTAAAGTTAGGGAAAGCAATAACTGTCTCCTTTCCAACAAGTGATCTTGCTTCTTCTCTGAAATTCTTCCCAAAGAAGCAGTCGATTCCATTCCATTTTCATTGAAGAAACTCCCAAACCTTGTTAAACATTTCTCTTTCTCTAAAGACTCTCCACAAGAAAAATCCATAGAAGAAACATTAAGAGTATGTGAAGATTAACACATAAAGGGAGAGACAAAGTACTGTCATTACACAGTTAGCAAAAGCAAGGTGTTGAAGGTTTCATCAAGGAATGATGCAAATGGTGACAGAGCGGAAGCAATTGCTGTTTGTCACTTGGATACCTCTCAATGGAGTCCATCCCATGTATCCTTCCGAGTGCTCCGTATATTACCAGGAACATCACCTGTCTGTCACTTTTTTCCAATCGGATAATCTAGTGTGGATTCAAAAAATAATTGCCAATGGGCGTGAAACGCTTTGAAGGATCGGACAGCTGCACCGTGTTCTCTGTTATTGCTTATGCATGTACTAATACTTGCTTGTATCTGTTTTCTGTTTTTGGAGTATACTTTTGATGATGATGATAAATAAATAAAATATATGTTTGTCCTAAAATATAGCTTGTGTCTATTTCACATTTTACTGTTTGCTGGCTGGCGTATATAAGCTCACATGCATAGGAACTTCATGTAGAGAATAGCAGAAGAAAAGTATAATCGGGGAACCTTCTGCTAGCCCAAGATCATTAACTAGAATCGGAAGAGGAAACTAGAAGGGAGAAAGAGTAGTTTTAATGAGAGAAGTTTGTTATAGAAGAAGACTCTTTATTTTGGGTTGTTCTTGGGTTGATTACAAATGTCTAATGTCACCCCTATTTATATTTGATTAGGGATACTTCTAGAAATTATTCTAGATACATCTAAGAATAACTTACCCGACATTCTGTTGGATGTTGCTCCTTTTCCCAACGCCCCTCGTGGCCCCTGTGTTCATGTGATATATATACACTTCTTTTGTGGCTCATGTGCTAATAACTCCCCTTGAGGTTCATTTTTAAAAACTATGGTGTATTAAAAAATTGGAAATTTACAGTAAATGTTCAAGAGACAATATGTAATTTAAGATCATAACTTGCCTTTCACAAAAATTAAAAGTTTCCAAGCTTGCAAGCAGAAAGCAAAACAGTGCAGCTAAACAACTTCATTATATTTCTTGATTTAATTACATAAATAGGTAAAACAGGTTCATTCTTTTTTAAATAAAAAAAATCTCCCTTCAAATCTTCTTCTCAGAAGTTCTTCCAAATCAACCACTGTGTGGAAAGTCTTTACTTTTTGAAAATTGGAAAATTCGAGTCCTCTGGTCATTTAAGTACACATAATATAAAGGGAAACCAATAAAATTCAAGTTCATAATCTTATTATCGCTTATTCAAGCATACAAAACATAGCTACAAATAAAGAAAGTGACACAGGTTCAAAACTACTCAAATCTGAAATCACAAAATGCAACACTGTCAAGTACAAACAGTACATGTCTCCAGGTAGAACGAACGACTAAAGAAACCAGGAAAACAAAAAGCAACAGGTTAAATTACAGCTCAGAAAGAACACCACAGAAGAGATGCTAACTTCTATGATTCTTGAAATGTGTTGTTGATTTTGTTAAGCCTCTTCACTACTTCTTTCATGGTCACTCTTGATTCTGGCGTTTCCTTAGTGCAGTCCAAAGCCAATTCTATCATGGAGGCTATGCATATTTCACTTTTACAAGTGATTTGTTCTTCCTCAGAAAACATATTGGCATCCACAACGTCCATCATAGTCCCTGAAAATGATTGTGTGATCCATTTCCTCAAGTCAAGATTTTCATTGCATATCTCTTCATCTGTTGGCCTTCTTTTGGTCAAAACCTCCATCAACATGATGCCATAGCTATAAACATCACCACAAGTAGACACTATTCCCTCTGAGCCATATTCTTAGAAAAGGCCGATTCAACAAAAGTTAATTGAAATACAACAATAATTCTGCATAAATAAAGACTTGCTTTTTTTCTTACTTCTAGAATTTGGAGAGGCTTAATTATGATAATAGAATATCAAAGAGAGTAGTTTTCTTATACCTGGTGCTATGTATCCAAGAGTGCCCAATGTCTCCGTATAAGCTATGGACTTGCTTATGGCTAAAATTTTAGAGATTCCAAAATCACCAACATGAACCACCATAGCTTCATCCAAAAGAATGTTGGCTGGCTTTAAGTCGCAATGAACTATTGAAGTGACATGACCATGATGTAGATATTCAACTGCCATAGCTGCATCAATCATTACAGTGACTCTCTGATGAAGGTTCAAGTGGCGATCTTCTTCGTACAGCCAATTCTCAAGACTTCCATTGGGCATATATCGCAGAACAAAGGCTCTTATATAGTCACTAGAACACGTAGTAATCACTGAAACAAGATTTCTGTGTCTAACATTTCTCATCACTTCGCATTCGGTATCAAACCTTTTGGATACTTGCTCATTTTCCAAATCGAGAACCTTTATGGCCACTGCAGTTCCACCAAACAATGTGCCTTTGTACACAGAGCCAGAGCTTCCCTCACCAATTAAATTGGATTCATCAAAATTATTTGTTGCTCGTTGAATCTCGTGATAAGAAACTAATTGATGAGTCCCGATCTCCAGTACCTTCTCCACATCTTTGGACCTCCCTTTCTTTTGTCGTTTCATTATCCAAATTGAAACCAACAAGAATATCAGAAAGGATGATATAACCACCGGAGTAACAATTTTTAGCAGAACCTCCTTTAGCTTTGATTGTTTTCCAGGATTATTGATAGCGCAAGCAGGAATCTCCAATATGTGCATTCCACATAGACCTTTGTTCCCAAGAAATGATTGCAGAGTGGAATTTGCAAACACGCCACCACTCGGTATTTCACCTTCTAAATCATTAAATGAAACATTAATGCTTTTAAGGTAGTAGAGTTTTTCCAAAGACTTAGGAATACTACCTGACAATGCATTTAAAGACAAATTCAAGAATTCCAAGTTTATCAAGTTGGCAAAGGATAATGGAATTTGGCCAAAAAATGAATTGTTCGATAGGTCAAGATACTGCAGATTTTGGAGTTCCCCGAATCTGGTTGATATCATGCCTGAAAAGTGGTTATTGGAAAGATGTAGTTCTACAATGGCTTTCAGTCCTCCAATATCTGATGGAACTTCTCCCTCTAAAGAATTTCGTGCCAAAGGCTCAACGAAAATTTTGATGAAAATTTATTAGAATCCAAATAAAGATGTTGTAGCATGCTAAGATTTCCAAAGCATTCTGGAATTAATCCAGAGAGTTCATTACCGTCCAGATATAATTGAACCAAATTAGATAAATGGCATACCGTCTCTGGAATATGTCCCTGCAATTTATTGTTTAATAGATACAGCCCTTGGAGTAGTTTAAGCTTACCAATCTCAGGAGGAATACTCCCCATCAAGTTGTTTTCATTAAAGACTAGGGATGTAAGACCGCTCATGTTGCCTATACTTGTGGGGATGGGGCCGTTGATGTGTGCATCTCCTATATAAATGTATTCAATAGTAGATGAAAGATTCCCAATAGAATTGGGCAGAACGCTATTCAACGGATTGGAACCCACTGATATATATCGCAACATCCAACAGTCCGCCAAAGAATTGAAGAATCTCAACTCACGCTCTGTTGGTTCATTGGTAAGTTGATTATCATATAGGAACAGATTTCGTAGCTCACGAAGATTTCCCAAATTAGTGGGAATAGTTCCTGTCAGAAAGCTCCGTGCTAGCGACAGTGTCTCAAGCTTGGAAGCATTTGTTATGAACAATGGAATTTCCCCTTCCAGCTGATTGACTCCCAAGAAAAGTTCTTTAAGGTTCGGAAGATGAATAGCTGTAGTAGCTTGAATTCTCCCGGAGAGGTTGTTGAAAGCAAATCCAATCAGTTCCAAAGAAGAAATGTTGAAAATAGCCTCTGGAATTTGACCAATAAGATTAGAATTGTTGTCAAAGCTTAATTGCCTCAAATTTGATAGCTTCCCTAATTCCGGAGGAATTCGCCCCACTATGCGACTGCTTCCACAATAAATATATTGCAGAGTGGAAATATTTCCCAATGAAGTGGGAATAGTCCCTTTTATTGGGTTATTGCCAATCAAGAACTTCTCGAGCTTGGATAAACAACCAATATTTCTAGGCATATCTCCAGTTATGTTGTTGACATATATGGACAAAACTTTGAGCTCCGTGAGTTGGCATATGTTGGAAGGAATGCAACCAGAAATTTGGTTCAGATATACTTAATAAGTACAGATTCGACACAATATTCCCTTCATCTAGCAAGAGAGGACCAGAAAGGCTATTGAATGGCAGAGATACGGCGAGTAGCGATGAGATATTAAACAGTGTTGGGGGAATGGAACCTGTTAATTGATTATCGAACAAGGACAAAAATGCAAGCTGGCTCAGATTACCGACCTCCTTTGGAATGTTGCCGCTGACTCTATTCCCAGACAAACTGAAGTTCATCATTTTTGTGGCATTTCCAACAGAAGGAGGGATCATACCTGTGAGGCTATTGTTCCTGAGATTTAAGACTATGAGTTCGGGTACGTACCATGGCCCTCTCCACATTTCACCACTAAGTTCATTTAAAGCCAATGAAATTACTTGAACTCTCCGGTTTTGAAATAGACTTGTTGGTATACTTCCGTTGAGCTGATTGTTTTTAACATCAATAACTCGCAAGCAAGGCAAGTGGCCAAGGCCATCAGGGATGCCACCGTGGAAGCTGTTGTTCTCGAGATTGAGTACACTGAGAAAGGACAAATTGGCCAAAGAGGGGGAAATTGTGCCTTGAAGTTGCAAATCAGGAATAGCCAAGGCCACAACCCTTTGCCTTTTTGGAGTGCAAGTAATGCCGAACCAAGAGCAAAAAGAAGTATTTTTGGTCCAATTATTGGCCAAAAAATGATTGGGACTTGTAATAATATTTTGGAAAGCTAATAGAGCTTGTTGGTCAGTTTCATTAGAGGAAGCAAGTGATATAGAAAATTGGATTAGAAAGAGAAGAATCAATAAGAAAATGTGCTTCTCCAAATTAATTTCTGTGTGTTGTATTTCCATTGATCAAAGTTAGTCCACTATATATAAATAGCACCAAAACAAATAAAATGTTGAAAAATATAGATATAATGTGAAAACAGATTCATACGGAGGAGGAAAATAAGTAGCAAACAGATTACTAATGTGAAGACACTAATTGGGTTGTGTTTCACAAAACGAAATAAAAAGTCATGATAGAATGAAGGAATGTTGCTATCAATTTTCATTATAATGTTAAGAGTCAAGTCTGTGTTACACGTAAAAGAAAATAAAACACAACACACATTCACTAATAAGCCAAAATGGAAGAAATTTTAAGGTTTTCTCTCAAAGAAATTTGTCATATTATTAGGTATGTCGTATGAACTTGAAAAAGAAGGGCTAGTTTTAAATATATACAATAAAATAATTAATTTATCATAAATATAGTTAAATTTTATTTACATAAACAAAACAATTGAAAATCAGAAAAAATATATACGAACTATACAATATAGCTTGGCAAAAGTCATAGAAAGTATATACTAACTATATATACAATATAGTTTATCTATACATGAATTATGAACTAACTATACATTATGATATACTCAAAAAGCTATATATAGCTTAACTATATATGAAGTATACACGGATTATAAATAAAGTATACACTGATTATTCAATCTCGATCAACTCTAAATCACTCCTAAACAGTCTCAAAAATTTAGATATGAAATCATTTCGATGATTCAAGTCTTTTGACATATATTTTGCTTGGAACAGTTCATATTTTCGGCACATTAAATTTCAAACTAAAAAATGAAACAGAATGAAGAAGATGCAGAAGGAGGGCGAAGAGAACCCGAAATTATTTGGAACATATCGTTTGCTTTATCAAATAAAACTAAAATTTACATCCTTTTTCTCTCAATCATAATCATAAGTGTGTCAACGGCGAAAGTTGATGTTTAGTTGATTTTATTTTTGATGAAATACATAGACGAATACTTAAATTTTGCCTCACTTGAATGTTTGTGCATGTATTTGTCTTTATTTTTATGCATTTATATATTTCATAAAGCAGAATATATAAATATACATTTTAACTTGGTTATACTAACAGTTGGACACCTCAACTTTCACTATGACTATCTAAATATTTAATTATAATTGGCCTCATAAATACACTCATCCGAAAGGCCTAATTGCATTTGGCAATGATAAGGCAAAGTACAAAATAGATTAATTTTACGAATAAATTGTGATATGAATACTTTTTAATAAGTAAATTGATTTGGTAATTTCTTGTGAGGAGATGAATCGAGGGGTATTCAAGTTCATTATTATATAGACATCACATTTTTTCAGCTAAGTCAGGTGGGATAAAAAACTGATGAGGTAATTTTAAGGTCACACGGTATTATTAGAATTAAAAACTATTTTTTTATTATTCTTTTTTTAATTTAAGTTAACGAGAAGAGTAATCATGCATTAGATAGACGATACAAATACACCTCCACATTTGGCTATTCGAGAACCTGGGTAATTTTAAATTGCGTAAAGAAGATATCTAATTTATTCATGTTTTTAAAACTTACAAATCGATTGGTGTGAGCATGTGAGATATAACATATAATTATTTTATAATACATTTGATTGAAAGTATTACATAATCCTTAGTATTATTTATCCCATCATTTTTAATACCTTAATAATAGAATAAATTAATCTCATAAAATAATTTGCTCTCAATCAAAAGATGCCTTAGAGTTTTGACTTGTTGGTGTAAATCTCCTTATAAGCATTAGTTGTTAAAATGATAACTAACTTTATCGACTAGTAACAAGGAAAACACTCACCATAAGCGGCTTATGGTGATGTTCACTGAGAAGTACAATTGTCACAATCATTTTATGGATTGTTCTCTTGGATCTTTATCTAATGATTTTGTTACAGAAACATTTTACTTGAATATTCCCATAAAAATTCCTTATCAATGTTCTTATATTTTGGGTTCGGTGAATGGATTAATTTGTCTAACTTGTCATGTCGGAGAGAAAGGACACGTATTTCTATGAAATCCATCAATTAGAGAGTGCAGGAAATTGCCTAGTTTTGAAATTGTACTAAAAGATGTTTCCTATTATAGTTATTGTTGTATATATGATGAGTTTCATGATGATTATAAGGTAGTAGTCAATATCTTTAATCTCGAACATGTCAATTCAAATCGAGTTAAGGTCAAAATATATAGTCTAAGGATTAATTCTTGGAGAAGTGTTGATCCTAGTTGTCTTCCAAGTGGGTTATTTTTAAATGTTTGTGGCAAGTTTGTGAACGGGAAGCTTCATTGGACTAATACTACTTTTGGTCTCGGATATTAGTCGGAACATTGTTTGTATTGATTTGGCTGATGAGAAATGGGGAAAGGTAGAGAAGCCCTCCCACTAGGAAGGAGATATTGCTACCCAACTAGAAGTGTTGGGTTGTAATCTTTCTGTCTTTTGTTATAACAAGGAAAGTATGTATCTATTTGGGTTATGAAGGAGTATGGGATTATTAATGAATCTTGGACAAAGATGCTTAGCATCAACCATGTTGGTAGTCCATATGCGCTTGATCTACCCTATTTCATGTCAAATAAAGGTGAAATTTTGGTTGAGATTGGACAAAGTTTCAAGATATACAATCCAAAGGATGACTCGTTCAATCCAAAATTATTAACTTTGATGATTATCGATAGGCTGCGGAAGTTTGGGTTAAAAGCCTAGTTTCTCCTTTTCCATCGGAGGACCGGACTAGTGATGCAACAACAATCAAGTAACAAATAACTAGTAAGAGTTTCACTATGTCTATTTTCCTCAATGTGATTTAATTATATTTGTTATTTCAACTACAGAAATTGGGTATGTAAACGACATTTAGACCATATTGCTTTTGAATTTTGTCAGTCATTTTCTCTTATTAAAAAATCACAATAATTTGAAATACTCCTTCACCAATGTTTCATATTTCGTGGGTCGAATTTCACTTATCAATCTCTACCCTAACAAGTTCTTTGAATATGTTCCCTACAACTTTTTCATACCATTTTCTTTATGTGTCACTTAGACACAACGTAACAAGTTCATTTTTTAACCAAAAAAAACTAACCATTTAGTACTCTTCTATCAATCACAATGTTTTGAATATCAATCACTCGCAAGCGAGGCATGTGGCCAATGCCATAGAGAACACTGAGGAAAGACATATTGGCTAAAGACGGGGTAATTGTGCCTTGAAGATGCAACAAAGCCACAACCCTTTTACTTTTTGGAGTGCCAAGTGACACCAAACCAAGAGCAAAAAGAAGTATTTTGGTTCAATTATTGGCCAAAAAATGACTAGGACTTGTAATAAGATTTTGGAAAGCTAGTACAACTTGAAATAAGAATTCATGAAATTAGTAGTAATTGAATGAAGAAACTAAAAAAATTGTCAATATCCTTTTAATAATATCAATTTAATAGAATTCATGGAATTTCTTTTCTATTTTTTCAATTCTATTTTAGAAAGATAAAAATTAAACTTACCTAATTTATTCGTCATTTATTTATTTACAAATGATGACAAACCTAGTAAATTGAATTACATGGACTAAAAAAATTGACAATATCATTTATTTATCTTCTAAATATACATTATAATTTATAATATTAGTAACTCTATACCTACACACTTTTAGAACATCTTGATGATCTTCCTAGTAACACGTGTTTGAATGGATACTAACTTAAAAAATTTTAAAAGTGCAAAATAAAGTAAAAACATTACAAAATAAAAGTATAAAAAGCACAAAAAAATTTAGTATATTAAGATAAGTTAAATTTAACGGATTAAGAATATTTTTCTTCCTCGAATTGCTTCCTTTTTCATCCTTTATATTTCACGTGTCTTAGGAATTAAATTATGTAAAACAACTGATCCACTAATTTTTTTTTTAATCTTGTTCTCACTATCTTTAATTAGTTTGGAATACATATTATTGCTTTGTACAAAGAGCATGCAAAAGATTACTATGATCACCACACATGCATTACCACCTGAGCCTCTTCTTTAAACTTCAAACCCACCCCCTAAACACTGATTGTCTTATGAATACTTTTTGACAAGTCAATTGATTTGGAAATGATGAATCGAGGGATATTCAAGTTCATTATCATATAAACATCCATTTTTCCAGCTAGGTTACATGGTATTACTAAAATTAAAAATTATTTTTTTGTAATTTCATAAATTTGTTAGCAAAAAGAGTAATCATGCATTTGATAAATGATATAAATGCATCACTTTCCATATCACCTCTAAATTTGGCTATTTGAGAAGCCGGATAATTTAATATTGTGTATCACCTCTAAATTTGCCAATTTGAGAACTCAGGTAATTCGACATGAAATTTAAATAGGAATCCAAAAGTGTTATAAAAATCACCAGATGATGCTTATGAAATAAGCTCATTTATTTAATGGTTCAAAGTGAATAAATCCTTTTCAATTTAACATTTTAACCAACTTTTGTCAAACTAATCTAAATCAAAAAATAAGTTTGAATTATTTTTTTAGCAAAAAAATAACAAAAGGAGAATGAAGAAAAGAAAAAAAGATGTAGACGAGCAACAATCGAATCGCCAACCGGAAAAAATGACGATCGAAACGATATCTCGCCGATATCACTTTGCCTCCTGTAAATTCATATAAAAATGATGAAACACACCAGAAAAATTGTTCATCATTCGATCAGAAGGAGGCATCAAACATATATACAAAGATATTATTTCTATTTAGCGAAGATTGAAAAACTGATTTCATATAATTATTTTGAGAAAAAAAAAACACAAAATGGGTTAAAATTAGCTTCTGTATGAGATTAGAGAACAGAAGCGGCCATTAGATACCTGAGAACTACCATCTGCTCAAGAGAAGAGTGACTTTAACTGAAGCTATTAAGGCCATTTATATAGATGGCCAAACCCTAGAAAAACCTTCAGAAGTGGACCTGATTTAGGCCCAGTTAGGGCTTTATGGGCTTTGGATAAGTGAAGTTTATAAGTTTAGCCCAATTTAAAATCAGCCTAAAACAGGGAACATAAGAGCAAATAACTCCTCAACTGGCCCAATTGACCCCCTGTAGCCCAATTCCCCACCCCCAATCTCTGCCGGAAAAGTGGAAGAAACGCCATATCTCCTCCGTCGGAGTTTTACATCATTTTGCTCTCTCAAATTTTCTGATTCAGTTGAACTCAAAAGTATTATCATCCTACATTGAATTCCTCCGGTACGCTTTAGTGATTGTTTTCTATGTTCAGACTCCTGATCTTGTCGGACAGAGTCATTTGTATCCCGTGGAATTAGTCTCAAGTGCACGGTTATAAAAAATATGTTTTTTTTTTAGAATTTGGTATCAATGTTGAGGAATTTTAATTGTTTGAACATTTGGTTGAGATTGAATTTGCTGTAATGTATGACTTGTTACTTCCTCTTGGGCCTTTAGTCATTGGATATCTTGTTAGAATGAAAAGCTTTATTAACTTGTTATAAAACTATTGAGAATAGAACACAATGAAAACAAATGACAAATTCAATACTAATTAGTCGGGATTAAAGTAGTTACTTCTTGTTGATATTTTTGCTCCATGTTTGACATTGATGTTGTAGCTATTTTGGAGAACTTTTGTAATTCGTTCATTGATCCGTAGTCACTCTTCACACTGAAGAGTTGTTCACGTTAAATTTGGTGTCTTGAATTTATTTTTGTCTTGTTATATTCATTTTGTTGGTGATTATAGCTGTTGCCTGGACTTGTGCTTGAGGTATCCTTCTGGTTAAAATAGAGGGAGTAAATGTAGATTTAGACTTGGGTATTCTTCTGATGCAATCTTGTCATGCACTTTATTCTTCATGCTTGTTTTCTCCAACAGTTACCTGTGTACGGAGAAGTGTGAGATTTAAACAAAATTTCCGCTCTAGATGAATTATTTGGTATTTGAATGAAATAGACTTGAATGGTGCACGTCCTGTTTGCAGGGTGCAGAGTTACATTGTTACTGCATTCTGATCTCTTTCTCTCCATAGTTGCATTCACATGTTCACGAATAGCCAAAGGCAAGAAGAACGCACTGGAAAATATGGAACTCCGAGGGTGGAATACCTTCAGGTTAGTCCTCCTTACTCGATATAGTTGATAGAAAGAAGATTGGAATAACAAAACTTTATCAGCTGAAGTTAAGCAAACATTACTTGTACATGAAATTTGGATAAGCAAAAAACTTGTTTGCGTATTTCACTAATCAATACTTTCATTCTTGTTTCAGCAATTGGTGACTCAGTTTCAGAATGCATCTTCTGAAGGTATGCTTAGAGTTCTCTGCTACTTTTTTGTAATGTCCGAGCAATATAGGCGGCTCTTGATATACTCTTGTTATTACAGAGACAAAAGAGAAGATTGTTGCTAATTTTGCCAACTTTGCATATGATCCTTACAACTTTACCTTCTTGCGTCAAGTTAAGAAATTTCCTAATGAGTGCTTTGAGTATTGTAATCATCGATTTTTTCTTGGTTTTTTGCCTAAACATATCTTGTGATGATAAACAGCTTAATGTAATAGAACTTTTCCTCGACTGTTTAACTGAGCCTAATGAGAAGCTTGTGGAATTTGGGATCGGAGGAATCTGCAATGTGTGTGCTGGTAAGATAAAAGCTTTTTGTAATGAACTGCTCCAAGAATTAACTCTTCTCCATATCAGTTGATGCATTTGTGACTTGCAGATCCATCAAATGCTGCTCTTGTCACTCAAAATGATGGTATCCCCCTCATCGTCCAGTGTTTGTCAAGTCCTGTTAGGAGCACTGTAAGCACATTAACAAACATTTTGTGGTTTTGCTAGTTTATTGAGTGCTTTGATCTTCACATGGTAAAATTTGCACATTACATACCGCGGGAACACTTTAAACTAGCTGTTGTAAATTGAATTCGTCGAGTACCAATTATCTGTCAATCTTGTTAATAAATTTGTGTAGGGTTAGCTAGGCACAAGCTTATACAATGTGCTTATTGTTAATTGTTGGTCTTGTGACTTTCTGCGACTTTAGGTAGCACGCGGAGTAAAATGGTGCTGTTTCCTCATTTCTGGAATTAGTTCTTCAGGAAGATATATCTTTTTAGTATTTGTGGTCTAGTCTTGGACTGTTCTTTTCCGTGCGCGTTATTTTTACTTCTCAAACTCCAGTATTGGAGAGTTGTGATTAGACAGCCTACAGGACATGACATATCTGCAGCTTATTGAGCACATGACTCTAAATAAGTAGATATAGAGATTGAGGATTAGAATAGAATGTTAGTAGATAGTCCATAACTGTTTAGTTTCTCTCATATTTCTTTAGTCTCCTACTTTCTTACAGTTCAATTTTATTATTACATGTTGTTTTCTTTCTTTGGATTTTCATATTGATTGTTGTTGCTACTAGTATTATTTGAGTCGAAGATCTATCAGAAACAATGCAACCTCTCTACCCTTATAAGTAGGGGTAAGATTGTATAATATGTTTACTTAAGTTGAGGATCTATCAAAAACAACATAACCTCTCTACCCTTATAAGTAGGGGTAACATTGTGTACGCTCCGCCCTCCTCAAACCCCCACTTGTAATGATATGAAGTTCGATTTTTCAGGTAAATTATGCTCTAGGAACTTTGTATTATCTTTGCAATGCATCAAACAAGGAAGAGATCTTAAAGCCAGAAGTAGTCGATGCAATAAAGAGTTATGCTGCTGCAAGTGAAGTTAATACAACCTTCAGTAATTTGGCCCAGGCTTTCTTAGATAAACATGTTCCCCAAACTTAATTATAATGGAGGAAAATAAAATTACTGTTGAAAAATCATACTACGGTCATCTGTGAAAGTATGGAATTGCAAAATTATTGGTCACGTTTAGGGGATTGGAATATAAATGTTTTGTTAAACCTATTTTGATATGCTCTTTCTTAAATCGATAAATGTCGACCTCACTCCGTAAAATTATACTGAACTTTTAACTATTGACATTTATCACAATAAACTTCACAATGTTTTCTTCCCAATCTCACAAGTGAAACATTTAGCATTTTGACAAAGACAAGTGTCTCACAAATGATAAACAAGAAGCCAACAAATATATATAAGATGATAAACTTGAAATATAACAAAGTCCCACAATCATCTCACATCCAACACTCTTAAACAAAAGCCAACTCATACCCTAAGAAATCAAATAAATAAAATCCCAAACAAAATACTATACAAAAACGAAAGAAAGTAAAAATACAAAGTAGCTCTATTTTCTTTTTTTTTAACAAAATAAGACATAAACTTTAGTGTCTTTTTTTTCACTTTTGAGGACTGGTTTTCACAACAGTGACAGGACATGTTGCATTTTGCACCACATAGTTACTCACACTTCCAAGTAACACCCTGCAAAAATTAAACAGTTACAAATTAACCCCACATAATGTTTTTAAAAAATTAAAACTTAATAAGTAACATTTCACCCACTCATTTCAGCTCAAGTAACATTTACTCGCCCATTTTGAGTTTATTATACTCGTTCATTTATTAACTCAGTTCATTTTGATCTGTCTAAATTTATACTTTGTGTTTACCTTTTAAGAACTCCTAAGCCTCTGCCTCCAATTACAAGTGAATCAAGTTTTAGACTTTCAGCAGCATCGCAAAGTTTCTCTCTTGCATCTCCCCAATACACTTTTGACACCACTGTCACCTGTTTTTTTATCCCACAAATTATTAATTAAACAATACTTATTTTTCTTACTACAAAAGAAAAAGTAAAAAAATCAGGTATTCGATTCATAAAAGAATAAATAAATAAAATATATTTTCTTGACGGTCTAAACTTTCAGATGAAATAAATAAATAATTCAATCAAATTTCAATAACAAGGTATGCAAAAAAAAAAATCAAATTCTTTTACTCCAGATTATGAACACATCCGATCAAATCTGTCAAGAACGAGCTTAATTTTTCAGTTATTAATTCGAGCTCCTAAAAAAAAAGGGTAAAAAATAAAAAGGACATTTTCGTAAAAAATTCAAATGACAGTTCAAAAGGACACGTGTCGTTAGATTAAATCATCACCAAAGAATTAGAAGCAAAGAGCAAGAGAAACTACTACTAATATTTTAGTACATCACACTCTTTAATTCTATGTGTGAACGCAAAATAAATTATTTTATGCCAATTCGATAGAGCAAAGAGAAGAACAAGAAATAAGAAGAGTAAATTATTATTAATTACCTTTTTGAGTTTGGCAACAGGCTCAAGCATATCAATAACCTCTTTATCAGGATTTAATCCATAATACTTAGACACATTAATCTGTTTAAATTCATCCAAAGGTATCAAAGCTGCATTAAACAATCAAAAAAATCATCAATAGATATGTTTAATTAATTAAAATGAACAACATAACCAATATAATCTCATAAATAAAATCCAAAAAATCTACACAACCTTGTGAAAGTAGAGAGATGGACAAAAATTAATTTAACTACAACAAACAACAACATAGGTGAAATCTGAAAAAACTGATGTATATACAACAGAGAAACTGTTTTTGATAGATCCTCCACTCGAAAATAATTGATTAAAATGAAATAAACAAAAAAGAAAAAAGACTTACGTGATCCAGTAACTTCAAAGAGTTGTTTACTAGTTGGTTCAACTTTAGAAGAAACAACATGAATAATAATAATTGTATCGCCTTCTTCAATTAAATTATCAATTGCCCATTTTAGAGCTATTTTGCTTGTTGCTGAATAATCCATTCCAATTCCTATTACACGTGCTTTCCCCATTTTTTTATATAAAAAAATAAATAAAAATTCTCTCTTTGATTTTTTTTCTCTCTCTATGTGTATATATGTTAGTTTTGCGGTGTTTCTGTATTTATAGTAATCTGTGGGTTTGGATTTCTATAATCCAAAAGAGAAGAAGTTCTTGAAGGACCTAGAAGGTGGAAGACCTTTATGTTTCTTAATTAATAATTAAAAAAAGGGAAAAGAGATAATTTTGTCTTTGTTAATTGATTCGATATGTGAATTTTACAATTCTGGGGGCGTTACTGCTGATTATTTAAGTGATGATACCCTTATTTTTTATATTCAAATAATTTAAGTTTGAGCGAGATTTATTTATGAAATCTTCAATTTTTTTAAAAATGAAATTGATATTTTTATAAATTACATAAAAAGTATTATAAGTTATAATAAATAACAATTTAAAATATTTAAAAGATATATGAAAATTTTACGATAAAAAATAGGCTTATTTAAATTTTAAAATTCAAAATATATAACATAAATTGGGACAAATAGAGTAATTAAAATGAAATATTTAAGAGAGATAACTGATACTCCTAATTTGTGTAATTAATACTCAATATATGTACTAGAGGTAGTATAAAGACTATAAGAAATGTAATATTTTCATTTTGTTTTTCTTGATTTCTCACTCAAAATTTTACTCCATATTCAAAATTTATTTTAAAACTCGTTAAAAAGCTAAGAAAACTTGTATCGAAAGGTTATTCATAAATAAATAAAACTTGCAAACTCAAATTTCTAATTAAATATAACAAATTATAATCATTTCATCATAATCATTCGATAATTATTTTATTATTTTTAAGGCAAGAAACATAATGATTTGAAAAGAAAAAAAAGGTAAGGAATACATACCGTGTTTTTATTATGTCTTTAATGAGATGACAAGGGAATATTGCAAGGTATCTTCTTGATTTAAAAAGAAAAAAAAAAAAAAAAGTTGTCCCAATCTTAATTAATGTCATTTTCATCTTTTTAAAAGTTTTTAATTTCCTTTTTTGTAATTAATATAAACTCCCACAATTTCTAAATTAGTTTTGTGTGATATCAAAAAATAATTAGAGAATTACTTTCTGCTTTTTATGTTCTAAAATAAATATAATGAGTAAATTATTTTGGTTTTCTTGTAAGAATGTAACATATGTATATTTTTTTGTTAACCAAGAAAAGCAAGCTGGTGGATTCTCATCTAAACTTCTAACATACTTATCTGTCTTTTGAATCATAACCTCATATTTAATTTTTCGATGTAAATTCTAACATAATTGATTCTCATCTTTCAAAAACTACGAATCAATAAAAACATTTGTCCACAAAAAGACCGCCCTAAAATGTGGCTATTAAGAATGCACAAAATCAGATGGCTGAAAAAAATTCAAAAATTGCTCCTTAGCAAACGCATCCTAATTCTACATCACATTTAGATACTAATAATAATTCTTGTCTTCATATAAGAGTAAGCTTCTGGAGACAGGATCACTACAAAATAGAAGTGCAAAATTCTCATGTTCCCTCATTTATATTCACAAATTAAGGGCCATAACATATCTTATATATTTAAAAATAAAAATATATTAAATTATAATGTATATATTATATATACTTCTTTTAGTTTAATTATTTTGTTTGGTTTGATTAGAGGATCACACTAATTAATATTTGATGTAAATTCAAAGATAGATTCTTCAGTTTTTTTGATTTTTTTTAGGGAAAATTATGCGGTTATGCAAACTTATACTACTTAATTACTCATCATAGCTATAGTTTGTTATAATTATCACTCGCGACTAACATTAACCATTAATTATGTGGGCTGACTTCGAGTTTGTATAATTAGCCATATTTGTATAATTCTCCACATTTGTATAATTCGCAACTAACAACTCTTCGTTTGATTTGTATTTGTATACGATAGTTTGTGTTTGTATATGACGATGATTTCCTTTAGTTTTTCAGTTTTGTTATCATATAAATTCAATCTTTTTGTGTATAACTTTTTAAAGTTTGTATAAACGTATAGTTTTCGGATTTTTATAATATCATTTATATAATATAACTTGTATAATATATTTTGTATAATTGTTTAAAGTTCATATGTTGATGTTTGTATCAATTCTTTATTTCAAGTTTTATCATATATATTTGTATAATTCCACACTTTTTATTACTCAATTATACAAAAGCACGTGAATTGTACAAACGTACTTGTGAATTAAACAAACGAGATGTGAATTATACAAATTATTGCCCTCTCTCGCTCGCCTCTCTCCTCCCTCTTCCAATCTCGCTCGCCAGAATATACAAATACATATGTATAATATACAATTATCTAACCGATATACATATACAATTCATCTCTCTCCCACTCTCTACCCTCTCTCGCTCGCCTCTCTCCTCCCTCTCCCAGTCTCGCTCGTCACTCTCCTCTCTATAACATGTAACTATGAATCGTAATTAGCAAACTATAGCTATAGAGCGTAATTATGCTATTTTTGAGTGACTATATGCGAAAGTTCATCTTTTTTTAAAGGCAAACACTGCTATGAACCAAGTCCAGCCAAATATGGATGTCAAGGTCACACAAGTAGTTATTGGGCTGACAAGAGCTATTGGACCGAGAGCAAGCAATAGGTCCAGGCTAATTTGAGATCCGGGTCGAGTAGTGGGTGTGAAAATGGTTTCATTAAATGGGGTAGTGGTCAATGATATGGGGATTAGGCATATTAAAGAAAAACGTTTGTTTCTCGCTTCTTCTTCTACAGTCTAAGCTTCTCATCCTAACTTTTATTTCTATTTTAGTTACTTGTTATTTTCATATTTCCATGTAATTCAGTAGTTCGGCTATTGCAATTACAATTCTAAAATTGTAATCGCATTTCAGTTCTCTTAGCAATATAGTGAGCAATTCGGATTTGTTACAAACGCCATTCAGAAATTCCAATGGTGTCACTTCTAAATTATAATAAAATAAAAAATGAAAATTTAATTCTTGAGAAAGTTTTTTTTAAAATACTTATGTTGAACTTTATTGAAGAATAATAGACACACATAGAGACTTCTAGATTAACAAGTTGGATAAAGAAACTTTTAAGACGTTCTTTAAATCAAGTTAAGCATTGTAAACTTGTACAACTAGTTAATTAATCACTTTGTAGCTAGCTAAGTGGTACTTAAAAGGCTTTAATTTCACTAGGAGTAAATGTTCAAAAAGATGGTCCCATTTTTTTTTCAAAAAGAAAGGTTCAATTTATCAATATTTCGACTTTCTTTTTTCGAGTTATTGAATCACGATTGTTCTTAGCATTGATGGCTATTCATTTAAATCTTCTGATAGACTTAGCGAGTGAAATAGATTTGATATTCCTTCTAGGTTTTTTTTGCCTGATCTTCAGTATTGATTTGAGATTTAAATCTTTAGAATCATGTATCTAAAAGAATAACAATTTTTATAGCTATAATTCTTTCTCTTGTAATTATAAATTTTAAATTACTTTAAGTTAGTCGATAATTTAACTTTTTATCGATTCTTTTCGATAAAAGTGCAATATGAGGAATATATCAAAAAAAAATAACCAAAAATCATTATTATTATTATTATTTATGAAAATGGACATGAATATGTGTGGAACATGCATTGAAATAAGAAAAAGTCAATATTTCAACTTCTTATATGATAATCTGAGACTGAATCCAAAAGGCAAAAAAAATTGTTAAAAATTTCAAAAGGGCACATCAAATTTTTTTTAACCAAAAGGGCAAAATCGCTTTTGACGGAGCGATTTTCTTCTGATAAAATTGACTTTGTTACTCCGTTAAAAAACATAAAAATCACTGCTGGGGCAGCAATTTCGTTAAATTTTTTTTTCTTTTTTCCTTAACAAATTAAGCCCCTGCAGCGTTTTTCTCAAAAAATTAGTTGAACTGTTTGGTGCCTGCCTCTATTGCTGCAAAGAGACGAAGACCAAAATGGGTGTTTTTGTTAAGCTATTGGACTTGCTTCTTTTCATTTACTTCTTGTTAATCAACATTGTTGCACCACTCTTTGATGGCCAAGTTTCCCTTCCTAAACACATATTTCCTCCTGTGTTGGTTGACCTAAAGAGCTGATACACTCAACAATATGGTGATTATTTGGTTTTTGAGAAACCCCATTTCTTTGTTGGCTTATTTGGTTTCTGAGAAACCCCATTTTTAAGCCTTGCAATAGATTTTTTTTTTTAAAAAAATTTAAACTTTTTTAAGGAAAAGGAAATCGCTGCTATTTCAATTTTAAAAAGTTTATTTTTGAGAAAAATGGTGTCAATTTTGTCAGAAGAAAATCGCTCCGTCAGGAGCAATTTTGCCCTTTTGATTAAAAAAAAAATGATGTGCCCTCTTGAAATTTTTAGCAAATTTTTTTACCCTTTTGACTCCAAACTCATGATAATCTCATATGATTCAAATAAATAACTAACATAAAAATCATATTTGGGTCTTGCTCAATTTTCACTAAACCATTATATACATGTGGCAACAAAAGTAACTTAGAAGTACTGTTGAAGATCATATTTTTTCTGAATTATTTAGTAAATGTCCATATGCCACCAACACCTCTCTCCCTCTCTCCGGTAAACCTTTGGAATAATTGCTTCAAACTACAATAAGATTTTTCAATATAATAAATATTATCCTTTATAACAATATTTTATTATAATATAATTATAATATATTTAATAAAATTGTGTGTAGACCTCCACAATGGGGTGTAAGGGAAGTAACATATACGCAGATCTTAATTGTGTGTAGATCTCTACAATGGGGTATAAAGGGAGTAAATTATACACAAATTTTACTCCTATTTTGTGGATATTGATTTTGAAGCGACTCAAGTGCAATATTTTATTATGATAATCATGTTTTTCGTGGAGTCAGTCTTTTATATCAATTATGTTATATTTTCTCCATAACAATATTTTATGATAATAATAATAATAATAATAAATATTAAAAACAAGCGACGTTATTAATAGAGATGTTTAACGGTAAATGTGACCATAGCGATGGAGTAATAAATATTTTCCCAAAGTGAGGTATCTAATTTCTGAACAAAAATACTAGGGATGGCAATGGGGCGGTGCGGGGAGGGGTGGAGCGGGTTGAGCTTAACCCGCAAAATTTTTAATCCGCTTCGTCCTGCATAATTATTTTTTTTTCATTTTCAACCTGCCCCACCCCGCCCCGCATAGACTCACCTTGCACAACTTTTTTAATATTTTCTTTTTCTAGTTAAGTTTGATACTAAAAATAAAATTCGTAAAAATAAATTCATTTCTTCATTAAGTTGTATTAATTTAATAGGATAGTGACTTAAAAAAATTGTTTTTTAGAGGTCAATTGGAAAACATGTAAGAAATTGTACTCTATTATTTTTTATTGAACCATTTTCATTTACTATCTTGAAATTTTAGTAGCTTTGTAGAAACTATCTTAATAAATAATGCTCTATTTCTCTTATAACATGTAAAAGTTAAAATTAAGTTTGAGCCCACATAAAATCACATAAACCCGCAACTCACCCCGCCCCACATTAGTTTTAAAAAAACTCATTTCAACCCGTCCCGCATCTGCCCTGCCCCATTGTCATCTCTAAAAAACACACATCTTTGTGTGAAGTGCACTCGCGAAAATGATCAACTTATGTGCTAGTAATAGTTAAAGATTGTGATGGAGTAATAAATATTTTTCATTCATTTGATAAAGAAAAAGATCTTGAACTAGGATAATCTCAAAACTATTTTTATGAGAGTCAAGGTCATAAAAGAGATAATCTCATTCCTAGAAAACTTATGTGAAACTCAATATCACTCAAACTAGGCTTGCCAATTATTGGAGCATGGACAATATGATATATGAAGATTGAATATCAAGTAAAATGAGAAATTGAATGAGTCTTAACTTTGATATCATGATGAAGAAATTAGATTTTGAACATAACTCAACCTTAAATATATCTTATGATATGAGAATTGTTCAAGATCATGAAAAACAAAATCATCTCACCTCTAAACCCTAAAGATCTGATGTGGGACTTAAACAAAATTACATGGTCAAATTTTGGGAATGCAATCATTTTCAACATAGAGCTTTTTTTTTTCAAGTGAAATTTTTCGATGTAGATTAATTTGAATTAGTTAAACTATAATAATACTCGTTTTCAACTTTAACTCAAATACCTTTCTCTTTTAAATTTAACCAAATATTGTCCAAACGCTTACATAATTTGTCGATTTTCAAATATTCTCAAAAAAAAGTTTAGTTCAAATATCAATTTTTCTAACAGAAAATTAAGGTCACATTACTAACAGGGGCGGATCTAAGGGTATAGGTGGGGGTGCCACGGCACCCAATGACCTCGGTTAAAATTTTTTATATATATATATATATGTATGAAAA
Organism: Solanum tuberosum; assembly: GCF_000226075.1. Taxonomy (NCBI): domain Eukaryota; kingdom Viridiplantae; phylum Streptophyta; class Magnoliopsida; order Solanales; family Solanaceae; genus Solanum; species Solanum tuberosum. Next base: position 1,307,388 of record NW_006239010.1, on the reverse strand, counting down.
ATGAAATATATTGTACGTTCCCACCCATCAAATATAATTGTAAATGGTGCAATTGGCAAATGGTGCTATGTCGTACGTGAGGGTTGAGGGTTTGAATCCTCTTGACATCACTGAATATTTTTTTTACGTTTTGCTTGTGAGGGGGATTCAGCTCTTCCTTCCTTTATTTGTTCTCTTCTTTCTCTTTTTCATTAATGTATCCGGGGGTTTAGCTTTTTTTTAAATTAGTTCATCTTTGTTTGTTATTACTTATTTATCTTATTAAGAGTAACTCTTTCTAAATTATTCTTATTGACTTTATCTTTCAGTAAGTATTTTTTTTTTTATCAAATTTATGGAGTTCAGGTCTCCCTTTTATTGAGAATCAACAATGTGTACAGAAGGGTCAAATGGGCCCAATTTTTTTTTTTTGTCACTAAGTATTAATCTTTAACTCATACGAATGTCATGTGTGAATTCTATATTAGTTAAAGATCAATTTAACGTCTTATAAATATTAATAAGAATATATTTAGAGAATAAGGTCTCTTATTTTTTTTGAAAAAAAAAAACTACTTCAGCATATCTTTAATATTAGAATATCTTAAAAAAGTAAAAAAATATATATTAGAATATCTAAAAGAAAACACTACTGAATATGCATATTTAATCAATTTGTGTATAAAAATCGGAAAAAAAATCTAAATAACTCAAAGTATAATCTAAATTGAAGGAACCGACCCGTTTACCCTATTTAGACAATATGGCACCCACAATCTTCAAATCTTGGATCCGCTTCTGATTACAAACAAGATAGAAAGTTTCTTGTACTTATTGATCTTAATGTTGAGAAGTTGGCAAATCAATTCACTAGCAAGGACAATAATTAATTGTATTACTACCGAACCTAAGAGACCTAAAATATGTAAAATTTGACATTAACATGTGGAAAATCTAATTACAAATATTTGGACCAATTTCACCAGTTAATTGATCAAGTTTTCATCAACTGGATAACTTAATGGAACAATGGATAGTTAAAGTATGAAATTAACAAAAAAAAAATCATAGTTTTTTTATATATCATTTACTCTTTATTTACGTCTACTAGGATAACTAAAGTTTTATTTGATAAATTGAGAAAACACATTTTTGAAAGTAGATGAAGTGGGGAAATGAATGAGATATCAGCTTTAAAATTATTGGGAATTAAAAAATTATTACACCGTAAAAAACGTTCTTCCTTTAATAGCCTTTACGGCAAATTTTTGAATAATTGGATCCTACCTACCAAGAAATCAAATTAATAGTGACGATCAATCTCAAATATCCCATAAACTCTTGGGTATTTTTAAAGATCAAGATTTCAAATATTCCACAAACTCATGGAATATTCATAAATAGATCAAATTAAAATCATTTTTTAATTCGAGAAATACGTCACTAACAGCCCTCGAATTATGTAGATCAAGTCCAAATCATCTTAGTTTGATAAAAACGCCACTAACGGCCCTCGAATTATGTAGATTAAGTCCAAATCATCCTAGTTTGAGAAATACGCCACTAACGACCGTCAAATTATGCAGATCAAGTTCAAATCATCCTAAGTCGAGAAATACGCCACAAACGGCCCTCGAATCATGAATAAATATCTTATGAGAGAAGAATCAAGAGAGGAACAAAACTGTACTCACATTGATTTATCAATAAAATATTCATGTTTTTTTAATTAAAAAAACAAATACCAATGGTTATTACCATAATTAAAAAGAAAATAGATGTAGCGATACAATGCATTGACGAAATTCATTATCCTTCAAAACTTGCAAATAAAGAAATTCTTAATCGAAAGCATTCTCGTTTTAATAATCTCACGACAAATCTTAGATTAATTGATGAATTCTAAGGAATCCAAATTAATCCTTTAATATAAATTGATCATTTCTTATGACATTTTAAAAACATGTCATTCTTAATAATATCATTCTTTATATTGGTAATTACATTCATATTCATTTAGCGTTTACACCAAATTAAGAAAGTTATCTATAAAATTAAGAATTATATATGTATATTTAGCCATGTTTAAATGATGAAAAATATGTATATGAAAGACATATACTATATATTCATTGGTCTAATGTATATAACGAATAAATTTGGGACATCAGTGAAAGAATAATGAACTTGAAACCTCAATTGAGGTAAATTAATCATTAGTTTTCTAACTTAATTAGTGATATTTACAAATAAGAATTCATAGCCTAATTAGTTAAATATTGTTCATTAGCAAGTTAGATTCAAAGTATGTTTCTTAAATGTGTGTAATATATTCATAGAATGAGTTCCACGTTGTTTGTTTGCTGGGAAATTCTAAAAGAACTTTGAAATTTGTGTTTGATTATATATGTGTTATTTTCTTTAAAATAATTTTTTTATGAAAATTAATTCTTGCAAAGTTATTTTTTAAAGGGTGTTTTTGAGCTATGATGAAATTATTTTTGTATAATCTATAAGTCACAAATTTGAAACATGAAAGTCACTAATCTAAATGGGATCAAAAAGAGCTAAATCCTACTAGAACAAAATGCTTTATGTTTTGGATGGTTTGTTTTGAAAAAAATTCCAGCAGAGTTTTTCTTTTGTCCAAAAATTGTCTAAATGTCGTCTTTTCAGATTTTAACTTGGAAAAAATAGAGAATTACATAATTATTTTTTTTACAGAAACTTAAATTTTCTATAAGTAAATAAAATAAAACATAGGATGGATATCTTATTATTTTTCTAAAAACAAAAAATGGTATAAATTCTTGTATTTCGTACTCATTATACTAATTAATCTAAGATCACATCGTACACAATCATTAGAGGGGAAACCAATATCTATAAGAGATTTTTCTCAGAACTCAAAAGCTAGATCTCAAATTAAATTAATGTTTGATTATATATTTTGAATTTTATCTTCAAATATTTATGTTTGACTGTGAAATTTTATCTTCGAAATCTGATCTTCAAAACTAGTAAATTTTTGAGAGAAATTTCACTTTTACAACAATTTATTTTTTCCAAGTAAATACATATTCAGATACAATTTCAACAAAATTATACCCGATATATTAATTTCATAAATAAAGTTTTAAAAAAATTGTATACAGACGTTAACTCTACCTCATAAAGATAGAAAAACTCTTGGTGCAAAACTCTTGGTGCAAATACAACAAATCAAAGTATTCAAAAAAATAATAATACAAAAATGAAAAACACATATCAAATAAAATAACACAAAACATCCCAAGAAAAAGAAACAATAACAACACCAAATTAATACGGCAATTAAATAAAAATTGCATGCATAAGCTCCCAGGATCCTGCCAAACTAAAACTCGATTACCCACTAACCTTTTACTTGATTCACAATCTTCATGCAATCATGCCCTCTTATTTAATATCATATTCTGAATAAATTGAAACAATATCATGTCTAATCTAATAACCTCTTTCCAATACTTTAAGTTTCAAAAGTCACAACTAATCTAAAAAAAATTAAATTTAAATTTCAACTTTAAAATCTAGTGTCCAAGCAGATCTAAAGTAAGAGAAATTCCGATCATTATTATATAAATACAAAATTAATTACTTAATAAGTAGATAAATAAAAATAGTCTTTTAAGTTGACGAGTCACGCTCTCCTTCCTAACATCCGTTCAAAAGTCGACGTTTTGTTTGAGCTTCACTCTCCACAAAAAGCGCGTGAAGTAAAATCCAACTCCCTCTCCTCCTCCATATCTATTTCCCCATTTCATTTCACAGGAAGATCGAGATCTGTGCTCACACCCCACCCCACCTAAACCCCCTACCCCTGCCCTTCAAAATTCATATATACAACATTGATGTGCACAAAATTCGTGAAGGAAATGGAGAAGATGGCGTTGTACGTCGTCGTTTTGCTTATCATCTGCTATGCATCGCCGGCGAGATCAGACGGTTCCGATCATAAGTATAAATCCGGAGATCAGGTTCCACTTTATGCTAACAAAGTCGGTCCTTTCCATAATCCGAGGTAAGGAATTATCTAATTAATATATTGCCGTTAGATCTCTTACTTTTTTAAAATTGTGAAGCTGAATTGTACATTGTGTGTTTCTCTTGCTAGAAAAAACTAAGTGATTTCTCGTGAAAATGTGGTTTTTTGTGCTTGGAAAGTTGTCGGTGGTTGTGAAAATGAGAGATTTCTGTTGAACTGTGTTGATTGCTGGTGTTTTGAGCTGACTTACTTGTTGTACAGTGTAGAAAGAGTTAAGATTTGGTGAATTTGAGATCTCTTACTGTTATGAATACAGTCTTGATAAGACTAAGAGTTCTTTTAGTCTAGTTAGAGATTTGTATGTTCATTATATGGAATAAGGGTGAGATTTAGGGATTGTGAACATTTACTACGTGTGGAGTTGAGTTAACAGTGTATTCTATCTGTCTTAATCAAGCTAGCAGCTGTGAGATTTCTCGTTGAAATGTGGTAGTGTTGATTTCATTGTGCTCAAAGAGTTGTTGGTGGTTATAGAAATGTAAGATTTCTGTTCAAATGCGTTGATGCCGGTGTCTGAGTTGACATATGTATTGTACAATGTAGAAAGAGCTAAGATTTGGTGAAATTGAGATCTCTTATTGCTATGATTCCATTTTTGATGACAAGGGAAACCCGCAGCTGCTACCCTTTGGGTGCGCACAGGGTAAAACCCTCACTCCTATGCAATAGCTCGCAAACCACATAGGAGAGGTAACCCGCACTAGGCAAGCCCAGTGCGACGAGCTCGACCCAGAAGGCAAACCCCTTGCTTTCATTTTTCTGTAGAAAGGCTTAAATTAAGTCGTTTTCCAGGAGTTCTTTTAGTCTAATTAGAGCTTTGTATGTTCATGATGGAATATGGGTGAGATTTAGGGGTTTTGAACACTTACAATGTGTGAAGCTGAGTTAAAACTGTATTCTATCTCTCTTGATCAAGCTAGAAGCTATCTGCTTTCTGGTTGAAATGTGGTAGTGTTGATTTCGTTGTGCTCAAAAAGTTGTCAGTGGATATTAAAAGAAAGATCTCTGTTGACCTACGTGATGCCTGTCTGAGCTAACTTGTTTATTGTACAATGTGGAAAGAGCTAAGATTTGGTGAAATTGAGATCTCTTATTGCTATGATTCCATTTTTGATGACAAGGGAAACCCGCAGCTGCTACCCTTTGGGTGCGCACAGGGTAAAACCCTCACTCCTATGCAATAGCTCGCAAACCACATAGGAGAGGTAACCCGCACTAGGCAAGCCCAGTGCGACGAGCTCGACCCAGAAGGCAAACCCCTTGCTTTCGTTGGCAAAGGGTTTCGAACTTGAGACCTCCAACATGGAAGTCCGCACATGGCTATGATTCCATTTTTGTGTGGGGACTAAGAATTAGTTGGTGTTGATATGCTTAAATTAAGTCTTTTTACTGGAGTTCTTTTAGTTTAATTAGAGCTTTACGAATAAGGGTGTAATGAACATTTACGATGTGTGAAGCTGAGTTAATACTGTATTCTATCTGACATGATAAGCTAGAAGCTATGTGTTTTTTCTTTCCGATTTGCAAGGCCTAGCTCTTGTTACTCTCTTCTAAGTGCCATACTCCTCACCTACTGCCCGGTAAATAAGCGAGTTGATGCAAATCTAATTTGCAAATGTTGAGGCTTAGATCTTATAATTTCCGTGTGTGTAGCAAGCTCTTGTTATTAAAATTTGAGTGTACATGTTGATGCATATGAAAAGAGAAGATTATAAAATGTAGAGCAATATACTCATAGTAACTTTTTCCCCCACATAATTTGTACAAGTAGTTGATACTGAATCCCCTAAACAGTCGCTACTTCCCATGCCTTGTAACAGATGGGTGATAAAGAAGTAAAGTCAGGAAACATTGAATTTGCCATGTCTTTTTTCCCCACAAGTTTTGATGTTCAAATTCTTTGGAAACAAATAGTTGCCTATGGCTCTGCATGTATCACTTATGAACATGTCTCAGTTCTGTATTTTTTAAAATTATCTGGGTAATAACTGATGGCTTGTTATGTTTTGGATTATCCTTCCAGTGAAACATACCGGTTCTTTGACCTTCCTTTTTGTACTCCAGGTATGTAACTATTGTTCGTAAGTTTCCTTTCTTCAGTTACCCTGTAGATTTTTAAGTTTCAATTTACCGAGGGATGTTCTTACAGATCATGTAAAAGAGAAGAAGGAAGCTCTTGGTGAGGTCTTGAATGGTGACCGATTGGTCAGTGCCCCTTACAAGCTTGACTTTTTGTATGACAAGGACTCAGAAATAGTTTGCAAGAAGAAGTTGTCCAAGGAAGAAGTTTCTCAATTCCGCAGCGCTGTTGCTAAAGACTACTACTTCCAAATGTATTACGATGACCTGCCCATTTGGGGTTTCTTAGGGAAAGTTGACAAGGAAGGAAAATCTGACCCCAGCGAGTACAAATACTACTTGTTTAAACATCTTCATTTTGAGATCTTTTACAATGATGATCGTGTGATTGAGATCAATGCACGAACTGATCCTAATGCCCTGGTAGATATTACAGAGGATAAGGAGGTTGATGTTGACTTCATGTACTCTGTAAAATGGAAAGAGACAAAAACACCTTTTGATAAGAGGATGGAGAAGTACTCACAGTCTTCATCGTTGCCGCATCACTTGGAAATCCATTGGTTCTCAATTATCAATTCCTGTGTGACAGTTCTTCTCTTAACTGGTTTTCTTGCCACAATTCTTATGCGGGTCCTTAAGAATGACTTTGTCAAGTATGTAGTAATTTTGTTATTTTGCTTGTTATGTACTTTTGTTGGTTTTTTGGTACAAAATTGTCTTAGTCTTTGGCTCAAATATCATTCATATTTTTTTTATAAAGGTATGCACATGATGAGGAGGCGGTTGATGACCAAGAAGAAACTGGGTGGAAATACATCCATGGTGATGTGTTTAGGTACCCAAGTCACAAATCCTTGATGGCTGCAGCACTTGGTAGTGGCACACAGTTATTCACATTGTAAGTATTTTCTGAATGGTTTACTCTGAAAAATTAAGTTTTCAGTAGAATATTAAAAGTCTGTTCAATGTGTATTTAATCTGACAGCTTCCTGCTTGGTAATTAGGAAATTTGTCGTCTCAAGATGCCTTTGTTAACACTATTTTCCTTTCAATTTGTAGGACCATCTTTATTTTCCTTCTCTCACTTGTTGGTGTTTTCTATCCATACAACCGCGGAGCTTTATTCACGGCACTGGTCGTCATATATGCTCTCACATCTGGTATTGCAGGCTATACTGCTGCCTCTTTCTATTGCCAGCTAGAAGGGACAAACTGGGTTTGTTTTCTTGTCTCTATTATTTTGCTTTTCCATTTGAATATAGTTTGAGGATTTTATCTACTGTACTAAGTTTAAATCCCTAATTCTGAATATTTGCTTACTATCATCCCATAACAAGGGTAAATGCTTTGATTATTTTTTTTCACAATCACAAGCTTCCGTGAATATTTTCTCTCTCATTTTCTTAGGACACTGAAAATTGAAGGTTTGTAAATAGTAAGTCAAGTCATTTGTTTGCTGAAAGGCACATACTCTGACGGCATAACATAACTTTGACCCTCTATATTTTAAGGGTTTAGACAATTCATCTGCTATTCCCTTGCTCTTTTGCTAATCAAAGAAAAAACCAGAACTTGGTTACTCAAAAATCCTATTCAAGCAGGCAAAACAAGCTGCACATAGAGTTCTGTTCTTTTTCCTTGATTTAGGTGTGTCATGTGTGATGTTTTGTATGGTAGATGATTTGTTGCTTATTCCTTCTGGACAGAACATTAAGGAAGCCAAGTTGGTATTTAGAAAAGCAGTTTATGTTTGTTCTGTCAGACAATTAACTTCATCTTTTAGAGGTCAAGGCCAAGATATATTACATGCTTCATTCTTTTTTGGTTTGTCTATGCCATCAAATAACTGTCTCTGTGTTTGTTTAGTTCATTGTTGCCTCAGCTAATGAAACAAAAAGTTTAAAATGGAAGCATACAGCAAAGCTTAATCATTAGATTTCATTTCTTCCCTGCAGGTCAGGAATTTGATATTGACCGGAGCCTTGTTTTGTGGACCCCTGTTTCTCACGTTCTGTTTCCTTAACAGCGTAGCAATTGCATACAGTGCCACTGCTGCACTGCCTTTTGGAACCATTGTGGTCATCTTTCTCATATGGGCTCTTGTGACATCACCTTTACTTGTATTGGGAGGGATAGCTGGAAAGAACAGCAGGGCTGAGTTCCAAGCTCCTTGTCGAACCACCAAATACCCAAGAGAGATCCCACCATTACCTTGGTACCGCGGAACTCTACCTCAGATGGCAATGGCTGGGTTTTTGCCTTTCAGTGCCATATATATCGAACTTTACTATATATTTGCAAGTGTTTGGGGTCACAGAATTTACACCATATACAGCATCTTATTTATAGTCTTCATCATTCTTATAATTGTCACTGCTTTTATTACCGTGGCCTTGACATACTTTCAACTCGCTGCTGAAGATCATGAATGGTGGTGGAGGTAAGTCTGTTATTTTTCTGGTGCGACTGTTCCTTAATCTTTCTTATGAATAATCTATGCATTTAAGCAATTCGAGAAACTCTTTGCCATGTGTCAAACGTGATATACATTTACCCAGTTCATGATACGTTCCTAACTTGTATATGTTTGATCTGAATAGGGCTTTCCTCTGTGGTGGATCGACTGGACTGTTCATCTATGGCTACTGCTTGTATTACTATTATGCCCGTTCCGATATGTCTGGCTTCATGCAAACCTCATTCTTCTTTGGATACATGGCTTGCATCTGCTATGGTTTCTTCCTCATGCTCGGGACTGTTGGTTTCCGTGCAGCCCTATTTTTTGTCCGTCATATATACCGGTCAATCAAGTGCGAGTAGGAAGCAGGTACGACGGTTTTCCGTCTCGTACAGAATGCTTTACAGATGTGGTAGGGCAATATGGTATCCAAGAAGACCTTGTAGGATCTTAGGATCTCTTGAGATGATGAAGCATGTATTATCTTACACCGGAAAGTTAAGAACCTTTTTTTTGCCATTTTTCATTTACAGCTTATATCGATTAATAGGTATATTAGAGTTTCTGTTCCATATTTTAATCCTTTGCAACACAATTATCCTAATCTTGTCTAGTATTATTCCTTTTTACTGCATTGGACAAACTTTGAGCTATAAATTGTACTGGTCCCAAGTTTCGGAAGATTGTATCAAAAATGTGTTTTAAATCTTGATTTCAACTTCAACTTATTATCTTGCTCCTAAAAGCTTCTCTTTGCAACTCTACGGACAAATGTCACATTTTCCCAACATACAAGCGTGTGACATCTCAGAGCTTAATTTTTGCCTTTCTCCGACATTAAAGACATCAAAAATCATGTGTAATCGGTATAAGAGAGGATAAAATGTACATAGAATTTATCGTGAAAGATTAATTACTATCCTGGCATTTGATATCAGAACTAACGAAGAATATTGATTTCTAACCTCCAAGCGATCGACTTGACAAAGAGGATTAGTATATAGAAACTTAGGAATTACTCTCCTCCTTTTGTTTGTGTTTGTGTTTGGGGGAAAAGAGGCTAGTGAATAGTGGAAACTCAGTAAATCAATATCCCCTAATACAAACTAAGAGTTCATATCTGCCAAAAGAGGGAAGAAAAAATTAACCAGAAATGACCAAAAAAGGGAGGAAAATAAAGAGATATTACTCTCCCTCTGTCCCTAATTACTTATCTACTTTTTCTTTTATAGTTGTCCCTAATTTCTTGTCCATTTTGACAAATCAAGAAAGGACAAAATAATTTTACCTATTATATCCTCAATTAATTACTACTTTGAAAAAGATAAAATTTCTTGAAAATCTTAAATTTTTAATTCATCCACTTCATAATTAATAGGGGTAAATGATAAACTCACCATGTCAACAATTGCTTTCTTAATAGGTGTGCCAATTCAAAAATTAGGGACAGAGGGAGTAATAAGCAACTTGCCAATTCCATAAAGTATCAATCTATCAGTTGCAAGACAACACACTAGGGATAAGCAAAGCATATAGACGATAACAAATCCTGCAATGATGAAGTCTTATACGTTTGTCAATTGCTTTAAGTAGTAATAATAATGTTTTAACAAACAAAGGGACATTTGAAATCCATCCAATATTGTAACACAAGTCTAAAATAGTAGTAAAGGAAATCCAGTTTACACGCAGCTCTGCCCGACTGCTCAAACATGAAACAGTATCTCCTCGCTGCAGCTATCAGTTGCATATTCCCCTTCGACAAAAGGTTAGCCATCAATGTGCTCTTCTGGGAAGGTGAGACAGTGTGAGAGTATCCAAACTCTTACAAAACGTAAATGTGACCAACTACCTCCATGTAGAACCACCAAGTCTGATAACCTCCTCAGTACTTGTATCCCTATTTGGAGCCCTGCCGTCACCTACGTTCTCCTTTTTATTGCCGAAGTCGCCATATAGATCTTTAAGCTTGGCCAGATTGCTAGGTGCAGCCTTCTTCTCCTTGCTCTCATCCCTAGGTGGAGTTCGCTGCTGATCAAGACTTGTACCTTGATCATGCAAGCTTCGGCTGTGGCTTCTACTCCTACTACGGCTCCTGCTCCTCTCATAGTCTCTTCTGCTTCTCTCAATTGACCTTTGATCATAATCATACCTCCTGTCTCTATCCCTTCCCCGGTCTCTGTCATAATCATGCCTCCTGACTCTGTCCTTTTCACGATCTCTTTCGTGATCATACCTTCTATCTTTATCCCGATCCCTGCCCCTATTCCTTTCTCTTTCCTGGTCCCTATCCCTATCACGTTCTCTGTCCCTAGTTCTTTCCTTGTCCCTGTCTCTGTCCCGGCCTCTGTCTCTTTCAGAATTTTCTCGGTCAGATAAATCACGACTTTGACTCCGGCGCATGCTGGGGGAACGTCTTGAACCATTTGCACCATCCTTATCATAGGGTGGTGGTGCAATTGTTCGTCGGATGGGAGATGAATCTCTAGTTGATGCACGATGAGGTGCCCGCTGACCAAAGGACACTGAAAGGGAAGCTTTGACAGAAGGTGGCCGGCGAGAAGTTTCCTCAGATCCACGACTAGAGTCACCGATCGACCCAGAGAGTTTGGTCGGCAGATTCATTTTTTCGAGACTGGCAACTGCCGTCCGCACGACAGGAACAGGAATGCGGGGTAGTAGTGTGTCAAAATAATACTGCAATAAAGAAAAATGTTCAAGTAAATTATGGGAAGAGGTATGAAATACAATAATAGCATTATCCAAGAAAGTCTCAGGTAGTAATTGATGCATATGAATGGAAATTGAAGACCCCGATCCACCAAAGCATAAGTCTTGCCTCCTCCCTCCGGTAAAGGTTTCCTTACTAGCAAGTCAATGACATAAATGATAAATGTGAAGTACCCATACAAGCTCATATGTGCTGTGACAAATGATAGATCTTCCAATGAAGGGTCAGGCAGAGCATGAATTACATTCATCAGTTCAAAATGTAATAATCATCATAATCGGAAGATGTAGACTGCGCAATTCGAGATTAAGGAAACAATAACATGAAAGAAAGACTCAGATGTTTTTATCAAGTACTAGTCTCCAGGCACACGTGTTGCGCGTATACCCATATGTCAATAAGTAAAAACTCTTATAAAATCACATAAATATTATTTTAAAATGTGATACCAACTTAACCTCGATCAATCTATATTGCTATTCTCTTACTTAAAAATAGGGGTGAAATTATATCATTATAATCTTAAATCATGTATACATATAACTTTAAAGTAATGAACCAAATTAACCTTCCAAAGATAATTTATAAGAAACCACGAAAATCTAGAATCAAATGAATTTTGTCAATATAAATATAAGGTAATCAAACTTGGTCATTCTCATACAATTGTTGAAGTCATACGTGATATTTATAACATTATGAATTCATTTTCCTCAAAATTCTTTTCGGTGTTGCTAAATAAAGTGAAGACGTCCAACTTGCTACATGTTCTGTTGTTACTCTCAGATCATAGCCTAATGAAGTTGAAAGACCAAACAAATGCCTCAATAAATATAGAAATATCAAATGTCATTCAGATTGAAAATAAGGTTTTGTATTCTGTAATTTATAAGGAGAATATCATATCGACTTTAGAAATCATATGCAAAGAAATATCGTTATCAATTTAAAGCAGAATAATCACTTACATGAATAGAATAAAGTACTTGAAAAACAGTACTTTTTTAATTCACCCAACAATTTGATAGCATTGGGAGAGGTTTAAGTAGTTGTTCCTAAAACAAAGATGGTGATGTGAAAAGAAAAAAATCACTGACAATTCCATATTTGAAGATAATTTCCATTTTGCAACCATGACAATTCACATATTTCTCAACAAAAAGGAGATAATTATGAAATAAATGAATAATACTAATAATTGAATTAGTCACAATTCTTACTATTGCAAACTGATAAAGAATTAACAGTTTCTTGTACTTCACGCCATATATCTAATTCACTCCTCCTTTGAAAAGGAAATATAGCAATTTGAGTTTTTTGATTGAAAATTAACTAATCACGATTCCATATTTATAGCAAAATTCTGATGACTTCATATTCAATAGTGTATAATAAATAGGATAATGTTTATATTCTCACAAAGCAACTTTACATTTTCAAAATGTATGCAAGAATTATTTTAATTAAAAGTTATTAAATGAAGGCAAACTAAACCCTTTTTTTTAATAATTGAGCTGTTTCTAAGAAGGTAAAGGGACTGTTTTTGTTTGTTTTTTTCTAAAAAGAGCCACGTTTTTGTGTCTTTCCTTTCCTTTTTATTAATTGACAATTAAATGACAAATAATAGACATAAATTGTACATTTGAAATAACTACAAAAGGACAAAAGTAAACGGAAGAAAATGAATCATCTCAAATAATACTCCCTATGTTCCTATTTATATGTTATCATTTTAGATTTCACGTCCCTTAAGAAATTGAGTAAGTTAACCATTGTAAACTTATTTAGTGTTCTCTTGAAGTCAAATTTTCCATTAATGAACATGAATTAGTTTATTTTGATTAATTAATTTGACAGATGAACATGAATAAATTATTCAGTTTTCCTATGTTGGTCAAATTCATATTTTCAAGGCTAATAACTCTCCAGGGTAAAATAGGAAGAATAGTGTTATTTATGCATTGATTTTGTGAAATGACAAGTATTAAGGAACATCTATTTTTAGCAAGGACTACATATAAATAGGAACAGAGGGAGAGGGAGTAACTTGCAGTAAATGCTAGGTAGATAAAGAAATTCACTCTAGTAACATCTTATTTAATTGCTTTGTTTATCATGTAAAATTTACTATTTAGTACAAAAATATCATCGTCATAATAATAATGTTCAGATGAGGGGTTAGTATTAGTATAATATGATTATTATTTAATTAATTAGATACTTTTTAACTTAGTGTAGGGGCAAAATGGTAATCCAAACTTTGCACTTTGGAACTTCCTACTTTTAATAATCTATATCTATATGATGATGATGACAAGCACATATTCATAATTACAGTCACAGAAACAGTTGGGCAAAACTATTACACAATTGTCTTTTCATTCAGTTGTTAAAAGCACACATATTCCAGAGCAAGAGTTCATACAAGTATCTACTGTCCAACTCCTTTGGAGGAACTGCTTCACTATTGAGTACTGACTAAGCTACAGTCATGTTCTACTTCGTAAAGTTAGCAAACAACATAGAGGCAAAATAGGAACCTCAGAGATGAGCATGCATTAGAAACATCATAAGTGTATATTTATTGCATCACTGCTAACTATTCTCTAAAAAATGGGTTTTAGAGGTGGCACCTTACCTGCCCGAGAAATAAGTCACGCACATATACACCCATTGTGGTCATTTGGCCACTGGATCCAGGAGAGAATTCCTGAAATAAATAGTTAATAATCAGAATGAGCCCCTCTGACCATGAGTAAGCGAACAAACAAAAGACATAACGGTTCAGTTTTCTTAGATGCAGCTAAAACTACTGAAAAGGCTCCCACTGCTTCAAAACCCCAGTTCACAGAAAAAGAAGGAATAGAAGACGGAAGCTGCAGAAAAATAAAGAGCAAAAGGTAATATATCAGAAGTATACCACCATACAAATATGAAAATCAGTTCACCTGCAAAAAAAATCATGTCCATGCACCTTCAAGCAAGAGTGGTCCTTGCATCCTAAGGCATAAGGAGTGAGAATCATAGCATAAAGTATGCACAGATCATGTAATACTTACGGCACACATGTTACCAATTTCGAAAAAAAAATGTAATACTTATGGCACACAATCAAGATCAATATCTCAGAAGCAGAGCTGAGACCGACATGGTTCTATGCATACTTGTAACCTGTTTGGCCAAGCTTCTGGGAAGCCAAAAGTGCTTATTTTAGAAATTTAAAGTGTTTGTCTAAGCTTCTAGGGATAAAAAGTGCTTTTGAGTAGTGGCAGAAGCTGTTTTTTAAAAGCTAAAAAAGTGGCTTTCTCCAAAAGTACTTCTGGAACATTGGCCAAGCACAAAGTACAGCTATAATATTGGCAAAAGTGCTTTCAAAATCGATTAGCCAAACACAAAATGCTACTCTTCAAAAGTACTTTTCTGAGAGATTCTTCTGACAATAGCACTTTTCAAAATAAGCAGATTCAGGAAGCTTTGGTCAAACAGGCTATAAAAAAGAGAAAGAAAGACAATTCTACCACTGAAGCTATTGGAAAGTGAGTTCTTGCAGTAGAAACAGTTAAGTGGTGATTCAAAGGAGACCATTAAGATTTTTTTAAAAAGAACTGATTTAAAACAGATCAGCTAGTTTAAAAAGAATGAAAACAGAGAGGAAAACATTATCATTTCAGGAGGGCCAGGATATTAATTATAGAGGCAATGCTTTGAGCAGATTGACAAGACAAGAGAACAGTAACAAATGATTTCACCTCTCCTTAAAAAGTTATATTCCACAAAATTGATGAAAATAGTCAAAGTTGCAAACAAATCTATTGGAAATGATCAGAATTGACAGATACGTCGTTTGTATGCAAAATGCCAGAATCCTAACAGAATGCACCAATGCATCATCTGAATCCAGAAAAAACAATAGAATGATCTAGTTGAGGTAGAGCATGTCATTTTTACCTCATCATCTTTGAGGTAAGGCTCATACCAACCCCATAATGTCTTAAAATCACCAAGATATCTCAGATAAAGGAATCCAATCTGCAAAAGAATAATAAAATCATTGAATCCATAGCAAGAGGCTCAAGAATGTAAGTACAACAATGTAAAAAAACAAAAGCCCATGAATTTGAGGAAGAAGGGACACGGTCTGATTGGGAATGCAACTGAATTCTTTATTCATACATGTGCTATTTTAAATGGATCATGAAAGAAACTGCTGCACATTAGATGGAATTCCAAAAGTCTTATTTGATTCATTACTTGGTAAAACAGTGAAGGTGATGACAAGAAAGTAGAGGAGTTGGTTCCAGTTTGCTTAAAATCTAGCATCAGCAAGAACAAAAGGTAATTGTGTTAGCTTTCTGCAGCATTTAGCAGAGAAGAATAGAGAGAGGAAAAAGTATGGCATAACATAGCTGGTAAAGAGAAGACTGAGCTCGGTACGCCTCATTACTCAATATCACCATACGGATGAAGTGGGTCAATTCTCTCTAAAAACTTTCTTACAACATAAATTGTAACTTCTGATTGTCTATCAACAATTATTGGACGAGTAGAAGTAATATTTTATTTTCCCTT
The DNA here is from genome assembly GCF_000226075.1 of Solanum tuberosum. Lineage (NCBI taxonomy): Eukaryota > Viridiplantae > Streptophyta > Magnoliopsida > Solanales > Solanaceae > Solanum > Solanum tuberosum. The sequence continues at coordinate 1,291,485 of NW_006239010.1, read as the reverse complement.
CTGCTTTTGGAAACACATGACACACTCCATGGATGACTTCCACTCCTTTACTTCCAAATAGAAACCTTTTAATAGAAAATACTGTTGGAGGTGGTTAAAGCTGTGGGTTAGGGTTCTCACTATCCAACTCCATTTATCACTTTTGACTCTATTATGGCACCTCTAACACAAAAGCATCACAAATTGGACCAACTTCCAAGCCAACCAACAGCACCGGAAACTCTCAACTTTCATTAAGGGTCCTTAGGTCTTTACCAATCAAAACTTAAAAATGAACAAAGGTTTTTAAGGGGAGAATATGCGCACGACTAGTCTACTACTAACAAGGCATGATCATCAGCTGAAAATAAAATCATCCCCTAAATATCTATACAAAATTCCAAGGGAATCACAGCCAGTATATAGCGGGAAAAAAACAATTCACAGCTAAGAAAACAACAAATCTAATAGAAAAAGGGTAAGATATAGAACACCACTTACAGCTCTAATGTAAGGAGAATCTGGATGCTTTAACAGGCCATGCATTTGCTTGACAGTAAGTTTCATTGTAAAGAACTTGTAGAGAAGGCAGAAGGCTGTTGAAGGACCACGACAGTTGCCAGTCATCCATGGTTCCACATGATCAACTTGATTATAGATTTCATCAATCACTTCATGATAAGTTTTCAGGCGCAATAGGTCTCTGAAGTAATCAGAAGATAGAATGTTCATGCAGAGAACCTTCTCCAACAATTGGTCAATAGGTCTCCCAGAAGTCTTAAGCTCAGCCATGCCCTTAGTGATGTGGACACCAGAGTGTTATCTTTTCCTCCCTTGTGTAGCCAACAATAGAAATGATATTGGAAAAGGTTTAGGTTCAGATTCTGAATTACCTGTCACAAGAAAAAGTGAATACATTATAACCATAACAGCATTGATTGAATTGAAACAGCAACAACAGTGTGATCCCACAAAGTGGATCTGAATTGATTAAATTAAAACTTGTAAGAAATGTTCACTGATATAACCAAGTTTGAGCTAAGACAACCATCCCATGTCTGAACAGCTAAATGATCATTATTGCTTGGCACATTCATACAACCAATCAACTAAGCATCAATCCAACTTAACTGTGATCGGCTATATGAATCGTCTTTATTCATTCAGCTCTATTTAGGTCCAGTTCATCTCAATAGTAAAACAATAATCTTTCAAGGCAAATAGTTAGTTAACTAAAAGGCCTCTAAAACCAACACTTACAAACATGCAACTATAAGTCTCTTGCCAAAATAAAAAGACTCTTGACAAACATCAGACCAAATGCAAGTATAACGGTACAGTGCTTCCCACAAACATCCACAAAATTATCATTTTATTGCTGTTATAGATCCACTACTTCTTCATTCAGAGGGAGGGAGGGAGCGAGGGAGACTAACCTTATAGCTTTCCATTGGGTAATAGCCATAGGTGCACCTAACCCACCTATCGACTCATCTATATGATGTTCAACTAACTTGCACTAGTAGACTCCTATTGTATTGGAAATAAGTAACTATCTTTTTATTGTTGTCAACGATTTCTTCCACGTTTGACTTTTCTACATTAAAACATTTTTTAAACCATCTCTGATGCTATTGAGGGGCCACAGAAGGCTACAAAAATAACAAAAAAGAAGCAACCACAATCCTCATCAAGTAATTTCTTTCATTTCAGATGCAAAAATTGAAAAATAACAACAAAAAAACAGTTAATTGGAATCAAGAAGCTGTTTTCACTCCAATTTTCTCACAAAAATTCAAAAACAACTCCAATTCCAATTTGTATTCATGGCCAAATACAACTCCAATTTTTCAAACATCATTATTCACTTTAAAAACACAAACTCAAATCAAGAAACACCATAAAGGAGCTAACTTTCAAAACTAACCTCTACATGAACATTTAGAAACCCTAGATTCCAATTAAAACTCAAATTAAGAAGATTTAAATGATTTCAAGCTCAAAAAACCAAAATATAAATGGAAAATTTGAGTTATTCATACCTTTTTTCGGTTTTCCGCCGGAGAATCGATGAGGGAAAATGGAAAATTGACGAGGAAGAGAAGAAGAAGGAGAGAGGAACCGGAGATCGAGGGGATACAAAAGCTACTGATAAAGTTAGTATTGGGCTTTGAGAGATCCAATTGAAATTAATTTTGGGCTGAGTAGTTAATGGGCTTCTCGTGAACAAGAAAAGTTGATGGGCTTTCTGTTACAGAGCCCAGTTTAAAGAAATTGTTGAATATCATGGTAAATACTTGAGTTCGATTCCAAGTTACAATAAAAAGTGATATTTGTAAAATTTAAGGAAACTTCCTCGATTTTAATCGATGAAGACCGTTGGTTTTCTTGAACTGATTCACCATTTTTCGATGTAGTCTAACCCGTTGGTTTTGGGTCAATTTTAGTATAAAAAAATAATTGAGATCCTTTGTTGGTGTTGACTCGCAATTTTTTACTAGATTTTAGTAAGAGATGGATAGGTAGCTAGAATTATTTGTTCTTTTCTAAAGTCTCGGATTTAAGCTTTGAATATGAAAAAATTCAAATAGGAAGTGCTTCCCCTTTTAATGAGTCTTACACGTTAAAAATTCAAATTAATAGGGTCATAACACAGTTATCGAATACTGAATTGAAAACAAAAAAAATCATTTTTTTCATGTAAAGGAACTATACATGGATTGCATTTATTTATTCAACAACAATGACAAAGATTTAAAGTACACCCAATTAAGTAGATCCTAACCCCTTAGCTAGAATCTAAAATAACCTAACCAAACTTACAAAAATTTTATATCACAAAACAAACCCTTTTAAGTTTTATTCAACAATGAAAAATTGAAGATGTCAAAAAAAAAAAAACTAGTTGTACAAAGCATTTATATATCTACAATAGACAACATTGACAATTATGAAACTAGCTTCATTTTGCCTTCATGACTATTCACTTGACTTGCTTCATAGTGTTGAACATTGAGAAGTTCATGTAGCTAGAACATTTGCCATTCAACATGAAACTTGGTTCTTTTGGAATAGTCAATGGCCTTGTTGATCTGAAGTAAAAAGAATGTGAACTTAGAAATTTTACTAAGGGGTGTCAATATATATATATTTATGAAAAAGTTGAGAGAATTCAAACATATATAGCATATAAATGTGTGTGTGTACGTGCCCTAAAAATTCCGAAAAAATAATATAATGTTAGGTTATGAATCGATATTCTCAAATTAAAGACCCGGAATCTTTGATTCATTAAGTTAAAATTTAAAAACTATGTCGCAGTACAAAGAGTAATTAAGATATTTAAAGTTAGATTATTTGTTCAATAATAACTTTTTTGATTAGTATCATCAAGGGCGAAGTCATTGGTACAGTTACAGATTCAAAAAACTTTATAGTCGTGTTAAAGAAATTCGTTAATATGTATAGATAATCTATTTTGAACCTAGTAAACCAAATCAATTTTGGTCCACTACAATCCATAAACTAAAAATTCTAGATCGACTCTTACTTGTCCTTTGGCTCAATTTATAGAGAACCAACTTATATAGTCCTTTAATTTGTTTAATTATCATACCTCTGTGGAAGGAATGGCTTATCAAAAAATGGCATCAATTGAGCTCTTGGTATCATTTCTTTTCTTAGCAAACGAACTTCTTCTTCTTGTATCATCTGTCCAAAGAAAATATTTGTTTGTTACACAATTTTTTTAATAAATAAATTGTAATATATATACTATAGTAAGAATGTGAATTTTATAAAATAATTAATGGAAAAAGACAAATATACCCCCAAACTAACGTAAATGGTATGCAGATACTCTCTGTCATATTTTTGGGACATTGGTACGCCATCTAAAAACTAGAGCATATATACCCTTTATACTAACAGACATACACGTGTCATAATCTTATCCACTGACCCAACATTTATTAAATATCGGATCAACGGATAAGATTGTGACACGTGTCCCTATTTAGTCTTCCATTAGAGTGAAGGGCATATGTGCCTAGTTTTTGGATGGTAGGGACACCAATGTCCCAAAAGTATGACGGAGGGTATCAACATACCATTTACGATAGTTCTGGGATATATTTGTTCTTTTTCCCAATAATTAATGATTTTGAAGAGAGATATATTTGTTCTTACCTTTTGTACTTTCTCTACTGTTTTCTTCTGTTGCTCTATGAAGTAAGATTTGGTTTCCATCTGTGAATTTAATTTCTTTTGTTAGAGTAGTATTCAAGGTTTTCATTTAATTTTTTTCTTGTAAGTGAAATTAGAGAAATGTATATAGGGATTTTCTTCAAAACAACTAAAATAATATTTAATTTAGTATAATTCTTAAATAATCACTTTAACTATTTAAGACCGTTTTAATCGTATATGAACAAAATACGTGGCATAAACTATCAAAAAGTATAGTCTTAGATCAAATGTCACACTTTTTGATCAAATTAAGATATGAAGTGTCCTTCTTGCTAAGGCAATGATTTTCAAGAGGCAAAAATACAGTTTACAAAAAAGTGTTGCTTTTTCATAGACCAAAACCTAGCTTGTACGTTTCCAATATACCTACGTCTTTCATATTATACAGAGCAGTAGTGAAGTCAGAATTTTTCCTAAGAAAGTTTAAAATCTAAAGAAATAGATACATAAATTAGTCAAAAGGGATTTAATATGTACTATATATAAAAAATATTTTAATTATATATAAATAGTATAATTTTCCACGAAAATAGCTCCACCCCTACTACATTGTACACACTTTCATGCACGTGTGATATTTTGAATAAAAAAATTATATACATTTTTTTTCATAAATCTCATAATAGTGACGAATCAATTTCCAAGAGACATATCGTTTATTACCTTATCTACAATTACATTTATTATATATTATAATATAAATTAAATAATAGTGAGTAGTAAAATGTTCTTCATGATTAACAACTTCTAATGACATGAATAAACACTAATTATAATTAATTAAAACACTTACTGAGTAATTGAATAAAGCACGTCTTCTTGCTCTTTGTTGAGTATGAAGTTTGATCTCCACTGGTTTTATATTATCCTTTGCTAATGACTTTTGTTGAGCCTAATATAAATAAGTTTAATTTTAATTAATTAGCTCTCAAATTAAATTTTGAAGGAAACTAATTAATTAATTCATTCATTCATCTTACACAATATTGTACCTTGTTTTTGTCAACTGATTTCTCCTTTGACTCATATCTCAACTGTAAAAAATATATATTTTAAAGTTATATATATTAATGTTGAAGCATCTTTAAAAAAAACTTGACTTTTTTTTTAGTTGTGTGAATTAATTAGAGTTTAAATCATGTTAATTACCACATTATTATTTTTCATCGATTGATATTGAGGAGAACTTGATCTCACTGTTCTTCCAGGAGATTGGATTGGAGATTGTGAACTGCTCCTCACAAGCTGAAGTTGAAACAATCAAAAAGAAAAAAAAAGTTTGAATTATAAATCAAATTGTAAATTAGTTTAATTAATATCCATCGAAAATACTGTAAAATTTTTTACACTATCGTCATTTAGCGGGTCACTTAAAAAATATTTGTATGTAACTCTCCATAATAAGTGTAGGAATTATAATCTTGATAATAAGACAACTTACTCGTTACAATATATACAAATGATATAATGGTGTAATTCTTTTTAAAAACTTTAGTGTAGGTAAGTTTGACTCATAAATAAGAGTATCACCAAGGTAACGGTGGAATAAACAAGATTACTCAATTCTTAATTTTAAAGGTCTTAGATTCGAACTCTGGATATAAAAAAATTATGGTACAAAGTGTTTCCCCTTTTATTGAAATCTTATGTACATATGCAATTCTGGATTAGTCGAAACCTTAAAACGGATACTAAAATTTGGATGGAAACAAAAAAAAAATCTCATTGTAAAGAATAAAATCCGTGATGTGAATTTGAATTAATTAAAATATCATTCGAATAGAAAACAAAAGAAAACCTCATACTAAAGAGTAAAACATGTGTGAAAAAACAGGTAAAATCATAATTCTCACCTTTTGAGAAGATTTGGTGTTTGGGCTCTCCATGTGGTTTAGCTAAAGGGGATATGATTAATTCTAACTAAACCCTATATTTATATATAATACAAACACACCATGTGATAAAAATAAAAATTTCAAAAAAATATTTAGAGATTTGCATTTGTCTTTGGATCAGAATCACTTGTTGTTGCTCAATCACAAGAATATTTCTTTTTTTCAGAAATTTGTGATTTCTCTTTTCTACCAAACTTTCTGATTAAATCTCCCTCTCATATCATAATTTAAACTTTTTAATTGCACATATATAGTTCATGCTTAATTGCTCATATGATGAATATTCACTTAATTAATTATGATTATTCATGCATACATATCTTATAGCTTAAGTTTAATGATAAGTTCCTTTAACATTAATAATAAATAATTAATAGATTACACTCTTCAAGTCTGGTCATGATGACAATATAATTCACTAAAGATGACTACAAAAAAGACCACCAAGCATCTTGATTGGATGGATATAACTCTTGTGTAAAAATCTTAATAGGAAGCACTTCTCGCTTTAGTGAGTCTTACGCAACTCATATTCGAATTTGTTTGGACACCATTCAGTGGCGGAGTTAGAAATTTTAATAAGGGAGTTTAAAATCTGAGAAGTAAACACACAAACTAGTGGAAGGGGGTTCGACATCTATTATACATACCTAAAAAATTAATTTTAACCATGTATAAATAGTAATATTTTTCGCCGAGGAATTTCGGATGAACCCCTCATTATATTTGCCTCCGCCCCTGACACCATTACTAACATCAGACATCATCGAGTGAGAAATCATTTTCTTAGACTCACATTATATGATAGATGTACTATATCTAATTATTTCATATTCGTCGTATTTTTTTTTCTTTTTGGTTGTCACTTGATCTTCGGTATTCTCTTGGTACTCGACTAATATGATATTCGCTGAGAAGTCCCACTATAGAAGCAAAGATCTCCCCAAAAGTCGAACTCCATTCTTAATACTCAAATCCAGAATTTCTAATTAAAGAATACTTAGGGGAGTATTTATCGCTCAATCACAACCTTTGTCCTTCTTGTTTCTCTTGCTAAAATTATTTTCCCGTACTCAAAAGCAAGAATCGTGTATTGCAAGAATTTATGGGTTTTTTTTTCTAAAAAAAAAGAGTCAAAATCTATGTTCTAATTAACCATACTAACTGTTTAACAAACTTGATGGTGTTATGCGTTTGTGGAATGGTAATTATGAAAAGGGATCAACGTAGGGATTAAGATTTTGTTTAGACTAATTGTAGTCAATTATTCAATTAGTAAAATAGCAACAACAACAATCCTAGTGTAATCCACAAGTGGGATATGGGATCGGAGGGTAAGACGTACCCAATGGCCAATCTAATTATCTCTATCCTTCTAGGGTTGAGAGAGTACTGTTTTTGATTGATCACCCTCGACAATTCTCCTCTTTCATTTGAATTTAAAACAGACAATATAAACGAGCTCACACAAAACAAAGTTCTATTTAATTAGTAAAACAGTTAAAGAAAATAAAGATGGAAGGTAGCCTTTCATTTCTTGGGCAGTTTGTTGGTATCTTATCAAAGGGGATAAATTAAATTGAACATGTCATATAGTTAGGTCATGAAATCGAAAATCAACCAAACTAACTTTTTAAATGCTTATGTTTCAAGTTTGTTACTACTTATTACAACTTTATTTATTGATAACATAGTGTTCATGATCACTTGGACAAAAGAGATTGTAGTAAAAATAAATTTTATATTAAAATAAGACTTGTTATGTGAGTGCAATAATATTGACTACTAAAAAAAGAATGAATTTTGGATCAAAATTTTTCGATGAAATTAGTTGAAAATTGATCAATCGGAAACATTTCTAATTAAGTATCTATCAGAAGTCTCTAAATCTGATGGCATTTTGATGAAACGCCTATCGTAAATTTATTTTTTTAGTCCGCACACTATAATAATAAATGAAAGAATAAGACATAAACAAATTAAACATATCGGAAAGAATAAGAAGGCACCATATTTTGAGACCATACTTTAAGGGCTATATATATGTCTCGATTTCTTTGTGCGAAGACCCTTCTAGAATTATGTTTAACACTCTTTATGACTCTTTTGAGCACCTCAGGTCCATAGCTAGGCTCTCATTTTGAGATCGTGGAAAAAAATCTTTTAGATTTCGATCGAATCGTTATAGATTTTTTGAAGTTAGATTAGAATTTCTTGCCCTCACATTATTTAACAACTATTCTTATTCCCTAATTTCCCTTTTAACGCCAAATTAAGCTCTTCTATTTTTATTTTCGACCTGCACCAAAAATATTTTTCCTCAACAAACACCTTTTAATAATTAAACTTAAGTTTACTTACTACTACATTACTTTCTACTATTAAGGTAAAAAAATATGTGTAAGTTAATCACGGTTAAGGGGTAAAAATTTAAGCATAATACATAAATATGACCCTTAACTTGATATCAGTTGACAACTATGACTTTTAACTTTGGATGTGCATAAGTGGACACTTAAACTTTTATAAAATTAAACAAATGGACACATTCGTCCTACATGAGAATTTGTGTCCTACGTGGCATCTCATGTGGCGTCCTACGTGTATTATGTCATGTAGGACACGTGGATCTACTTGTTTAATTTTATACAAGTTTAAGTGTCTATTTGTGCACGCTCAAAGTTTGAGGGCATAGTTGTACGCTGAAGACAAGTTAAGGGTCATGTTTATGACATAAAACATAAAAAAATCAACGGACAACTATGCCCTCCAACTTTGAGTGTGCACAAGTGCCTTATATAAAATTGAACAAGTAGACACACATGTCCTACATGACATGATACACGTAGAATGTCATGTAGGATACCATGTAGGACAAATGTATCCATTTGTTCAATTTTATACAAGTTTAAGTGCCTACTTGTGCACACCCAAAGTTAAATGTCATAGTTGCCAATTGTGTCAAGTTAAAGATCATGTTTATGTATTATGCCATAAAAAATTTATATAGAAGGCAAGTGTAATATTATTATTGATTTTCTTCTTGGATAATTTACACATGGATTGAAGTACATTTTTGTTGCATTTTTAAGAAAATGAGAGAGCAGGCCTGAAGTAGTTGTGAAATAGTTTAGGCTTAACAGGCTGATGGGTCAGCCTACAACAATGTTAGTGGCAAGATGCTGTGGCAGAGCTAGGTAGAATTATACTTGTGCTTTGACTTTCTGAAACAAATTTGGACCATTTCTCAATTTGTGTGTGTCATTCTTTGCACAAGGGTCATACTACTCTTCTCGATTTGTGTGCACATTTTTGCTACTCATTAATCAAAATAATTACAACTTGCAGTATACATAAACTGTCAGAACAACAGTACAAACACAAAAACTTTGTTTCTCTATTAGTAGAATTTAGCATCACACACACCAAGGGAATTTTCCCCTATCTTAAAAACATCAATAAAGTTTGTTAAAGTAAATACTAAAATCATACCATTGTTACAAGTCATACTCAATACATTCACATTGTACAACAATTGACAAAAAAGGGACAGTCTGGTGCACTAAGCTCTCGCTATGCACATGATCCAGGAAAAGACTACTACAAGTATCTATTGTACAACAATCAACTAACATTCCCAATACACTGACCTGACGAGCCCTTATCGTCCGTTTAGTGATATATATATTCCAAAATGCACACATTTTCGTAAGAGAGCCAAATATTGAAGCTACTCGCTATTCAAGTACTACTGCTCAAAGCCTCAGTGTGAGATCTGGTGTCGAATTGTCTTTTTCAACAGACGGAGTCCACTCTACAGAATTCACATTCGAACATCCAGTAAAACTAATAGTAGGATGATGAGAGATGTCAACATTAGTTACTTGACGAAAACTGCCAGGCCATAATAAGTGATCAGCCTCATCGATATCCTCAACGTATAAAGACGGACTCTGATGGTGTACATATTCAAATCTCGCGCTCGTCCTGAAATCAAGTGATCCCATTGCTTGTGGAAACCCCTGGTGCATTGAAGAATGTGCTTTGATTCCCAAGGACCGGGCAGTAGACCCGTGCAAAGGCAGAGCAGCCAAATTACCATACCTTTCCGAAAAGATTCCCATTCTCATAGCTCGTTTAGCTAACGTTCTCTCACGTTTATGAGCATTCTGGTGACCGCCAAGTGCCTGTGAACTATAGAATTTACGCTTGCAGAAATTGCAAGTGAAAACTCTTCTAACTACTGCTTCCCCTGAAGTTTGTGATGCTGCAAGTTCATTGCTGCTTTCATCACACGTGCTTGATACTGAAAATCCTATCGAATCTTGGCTGGCAAATTCATCGGTACCAGAATTAAACCCGAGAGACAAGTCAAGTGACACAGGCTCAGGACTAAACTGAGAAAACTCAATGTTAGAAGCAACCTGACTAGTTATATCAGAATCATTTCCAGATGATGCTTCCATCTTAATTCGCTTATAATCCGTTACAACGGAGGGACTAATATACAGAATTTGGTGATCAAAATAACAAGATCTAACAATACCAATGAACTACATCTGCATCACTAACGTTGTCCTGCACGTGATACGAAAATCAACATATTATTTTCTGAATAAAAAATCTGTACTTTTGCACATGTGTCAGTTCCTCCAAACATGCACTACTTTTGCAGGATCCGACAGAGCAATATGACATAGGAAAAAATCCGGCAGTCATACACAAACTTCAAATCTGTGTCTAAAAGTATCTGTTTTGAAGTCTCTGGCTACATAGCAATACAACATAGTGCTGAAAATCATTCTATTGTAAAAAATTGTAGAGTTAATGGTCAAAAACGCACCTAAAGTATCCTATTTTTTTGAGTCTCATACCCAAACTATCAGGTGTGCGAGTTTTTTTACATGAACTATCACCAACTATTTATCAAAACACACCTCAACTATCAGTTATTCTCCTGAAATATCACCATCGTTTGAGTAGGAAAAGAGAACAATTAATAGTTGAGGTGCGTTTGGGTAAGTAGTTGGTTTCAAATATTAAACTCAACAAACTCAAGATACTTCAGTGTGTTTTTGACCCTTAGCTTCACTCAAAATTCTTTGTACCCCTTGCCCTAAATTTATAACAATAACTTCAGTGACGACGATTAGACTCCAGATATACATGAAATACTATTTACACATAGTACACATACTAAATTGGATTCAAATGGGGTTATAGTTATGTAAAAGCACTCCATAGAGAAAGGATTTAAAATAAGAAATATAGAAGTATGATGTAGTTTATATACGAAAAATGAATATGAGAACTTTAGAAAATAAGAACAACTGTTCCTTTTGCAATAGTTTTCCAACTATTGATGAGACAAGACAAGCTATTGAGAGAGGGGAAGAAAAAGAGGGAAATTGTTCTACGTCTGTCGAGACATTTTCTTTTATGACCATCAAGTATTCGAAATTCAAAGCCATGAATAATCCAAATTCACATCACGTAGGTCCATTCAAGATCAAAACACTTTCTACTAGGTTTTTTACCCTTAATTTTCAAGGCTACAAGTAGAATGTAATGAAACTTCTGGTTAAGGGTGGAGGGATTCATTCGACTACACTCCTTGGTTGGAGGTGACTTCTATCCCACAATAATAACTACTACTATAGACAAATAATTAACCACATAAGACATGTTTATTGAGGAAGATTAATCCATTTTAGGTATCACAAATGTTACAAAAAGGATCTCATCACTTAAAACTAGATACACAATTTTGTAAACTTATGAAGTCTATATCTAAAAAAAAAAACACATTCTATAGCTTCAAATTTGCAACAAGACATGATAAATTCTAACACAAAATCTAGCCCCCCCCCCCCCCCCCCCCCCCCCCCCCC
>NW_006239010.1:1251865-1279357 GCF_000226075.1 Solanum tuberosum | reverse complement strand
ACCCCCCCCCCCCCCCCCCCTCCTCCCTCTCTATGATCAAAGTTCAAGATTGATGGAAAAAAGTAATTGTCCTTGTTTAATTTCAACCATAATCCAAGCCAAAAAAAGAAAAGAAAAAAGAAGCAACAAATACAAAAAGAATCAATTGAAGAATTTAAAAGAACTAATCAAAAAACATGAAGAAAATAAAATACCTGTGGTAGGATACATATTTTTGTTGAAGAGGAAGAGGGGAAGTTGTTAATTGTGGTACCAAACAGTACTTTTCATCAAAGGACAAAATATGGTGCTGTATAAAATAGGCCCACAACTTTGATCAAAGTGTTACAAGAAAAAGGAACTTTAGGAGTGGGGATATATGAAGGTGTTCTTTCATGTTTAATTATGAGAAACCCAAGGTCAATTTGTGGGGTGGGTGGGGGAAATAATGGTACATATTTATTTATCAATTAGTCATCGCGTGTTTTCACCAAATCAAATAAAGTGAAGATATATTGGTGTACTCATAACTCTTTTATTATAAAATTTTACAAAATGGTGTCTCTTGACATCGCTTGGCCTAAGGTATACACGCGTCACCTAAAGAGTGTAACCTACGCAATTTACTCGGGCGTAAGTATCAAAGATAAATTCTACAATTTGGATCTACGACCTATAATGTCACGCAAAATTAGTTTTACTGTTGCTCCAATGTTCACTTCAAAACTTTAGTTATGAAGCTCACACAACTCTACAATCATAAAGAGTTCATTCAAATTTTCTTCAGCGAAAAATTATATCGCATGTATAGTAGATATTGGATTTCATTAACTTATTCCTACATTTCATCATTATATTTTAAACTTTGTTAATGAAAATTCTGAACGAACACTTTAATTGTACCATCTCTTTTTGGTTATAGTATAAAGTAGAAGACGACAGAGAATCTTTGGTGGAACTAACGACATGAATGACTATATAGTTTAACTGTTTTCTATGATCTATTCTGGATTTTCTTGAAACTCCAAATATCTTTTCTATGACATCCCACAATTGTTCCTCTTATAATTTTTCAATAAAAAAACATATTGTATCGGATATTTAAATCATATATATATATATATATATATATATATATATATATATATATATATATATATATATATATATATATATATATATATATATATATATATATATATATATATATATATATATATATATATATATATATATATATATATATATATATATATTCGAGATGATATATATAAATCAATTTGAGTGGATAATGTGTGTTTACTTATTTAATTATATATAAATTTAAGTGTCTATTTGTACACATTCAAAATTAAAGGTCATGTCAATTGATGTCAAATATTAGACCTGATATATTTTTTACTTACTTATCGAATGCCAGAAAGTAAATAAGAAAATCACTTATTTTTATAAATAAAAATTAATTAAAATATCTTTCTAAAAGAAGAGATAATCTATTATTTTTTCTTTTTTAAAAATAAAAAATTCAATAACGAGAAAAGGAAATAAAATTATATCAAATTTAAATCATAAATCTGTGTCCGAGATCGACCATAATAAAAGGGAAAGATGGCCTTTCATTGTGATGAATCCATATAAAGTCACTTTACCAACTTTTTTTTAGGGGTGGCATGTCCACCATGTCTTTCATAATACAATATATTATTCTCATTCAATTTTATTTGTTTCATTAATTCACCATGTAGTATTGCAGACTGAATATATTGAATAATAAGTTTGTTTTTGTTTTTGTTTTTGTTTCCTTATAATTATACAGGCTGCTTCCTTAATTATTACCAAAACACACAGGCCACATGCCTGGTGCAGTGTGTTCACTTATATTAAAATAAATATATTTATACACAGAGTCATCTTTAAGAGATTTAAATTTAGTCTTCTTAGTAAAATATGTCATGTTTTTTTAGTTATATGCATTATTTTCATAAATTAGAGTCGTATGAGGTTTTATTGCTTATTAAAATTAATCCGTATAGCGAAAGGTCATGACATATTTTAAGTGAATGACTAATAAGATCATGTTATTAGAGCTCAAATGGAACAAGCTGAGGTAATTCAAGTATTTAAATAAAATTTACTGACAAGTATATTTTTTTAAAAAAATCATATATTAAGCCTTCTTTTTAATTAACCAAATTTAACTGCAATGCCCTTTCTATATTCGTTTTCCCATGATCATATCATTTCCTTTATCGTAATCCATAATTAATTATCTTTTCTTCAATTAATTATCATAATCTTTGAGGAAGCCCATAATATTATTTCATTTTCACCAATCTCTAGGACTTAGCCCAACCAACACTTGGTACTCTTTAGTAAGTGGACTTCTCTTAATTAACACCATTATCCTAGGTTAGTGTTAAACTTAATTATATATATATGTTAAACCATTTAGATTGTATTTACGAAACATAGCTACAGTTTCAAAATGTTTATGACATGTAGCTACATTTCAGGTTTTGTAGCAAATACACAACACACACATGCTTTTATACAATATACATTGATATAATTCTTTTGCATGCGGTTTTCAATTGATACAATATGCATTGATATAATTGATATTCCTCTGATATAGCTTACACTTGCTGTATGATACAACTCTTTTGTTGATACACATTCGATACAACAATGATAGCTATACTTCGTAAAAACGTAGCTACAACTATAACTATGTTCTAATAAACTATAGCTATTTATGAAATTTTCTATATTTATTTTCACTTTATTCCAAAAGAAATTTAATAATTTGTCCCCCAAGTCCATCACACATTTTGCACGTGACTCCCTTAGATCCAACATAAACCATAGATTAAAATTAAGTTTTGGCTTAATCCCAAAATTAACCGACAAATGCACGTTAGCGCCGCTTAAAACGCGGCTCAAGAACCCTTTAACCCTAAACTAATCTTCAATTAAGTACCCATTAAGGATTAATTAATCTTATTGAAGCTTTTGTCAACTAGTATTAATTTTATTATAGTACACACTCATTGGTTCTCCACCAACCTAATAAAGCACCCACTAATTAGCTTTATTTTCATTTTTTTAAGATTAAAAAAATTGTAATGATCCAAAATTTATAATACTAGGTTAACAATTAAGACAAGGTACTATAATTAGAGGCCATTGATAATATTAATTAATTGGAGTATACATTCTTAATTCCACCAAGTTAAGGTAGTGCACTTGCTTTTGTAAATTCACATGCTTTGCTTTTTATTAATTGTCCTTTAGGTTAATTGTTTATGTATAAACATATGGAATATTTTTCTACATCTATGTGGTATATGCCTTTCAAGAAGTTATTGATAGATCTTTTCTTTGGTATTAGATTCTCCAATTTGGTAGGATGGGGAGGGAAATTGAAAATTAGTTTATATAATATCAAAGTTGTTGAGTTGTCCATATAAAAATCAAATTTAATAGAACATAGAATAAATTTATAGACTAATCGATGCATGTATGTATGTATACTCTTCATATACTCACTCCGTCTCAATTTAAATTATTTTTAATTATAGAAATGTGTCATCCTGATAAACTAAAATAGAGTGTATCACATAAATTGAGACATTGAAAATATCATTTAGGTGTAGAGTTCAAACACTAGGAAAAAACACTTTCCCGGTTTGCTATTACCTTAAAAAAAGTGAGAAAATGATGGAAATTGGTTTATGAATAAAATAAACATTGGTCGTGAAAGGATGATTTGTACAAATAGGATCTTTCGATGCTATCGTTAAATTTTAATCCCATTAAAAAAATATTGAGAAAATAACCTCCACGCTAGAAACTATATATATTTATCGGATGTTGTATATAAGTGTCAATATCCCGAAAACTAGGCCGTGGATCCAAGCGTGAGGCCCATCGTCATCCCATGTTCAACTTATATGGATTTTTAGTGAAAACGGTGAATTCTCTTCAAAAGCCCAATATAGGCCCAATCATAAGCTCTATCTTCTCATGGACTTTGAAATGGGCTAATAGACTATAATCAAGCCCAGTTCAGATTGTCCCATATCCTTTTTCATAGTGTTTTTTTTTTGAATTACGATATATAATAGATGTTGAATTCTCTAGACTACTTTTGATGTTAAATTATTTCTTTATATTTTGATTTTTTTGGTGAAAAAACTGATTTCACCGAAAATGTATTTTAAAAAAAAATCTAATTATGACTTACACACACTATTACTAGTAACAAATGACCTACTTTTTACAAATAGCAAGAAAGAAAGTGTGATACACCATTCTTTGGTTTGCATTTAGCAATCCTAATGTATTCACATGCAAGTGTAGCCAATCCGGTCGAACCCTTGAATAATCTAACAAGATAGATAAAATGGAAATAGTATTAAATTTGGTATGTTTGGTAAAACTTATGAACGATTGAATAATATGCAAGTTTTGTTAATTTGATAGATATTGTGAGCAAATAATTAACAAGATAGAAAGAATGAAGGTGTATAATATCTTGTTTTACTTGTCCGACAAAACTTGTGAATAATTAAACAATACAAACAAGTTTTGTCAATTGATAGAACAAAAAACTTGTGAATACTTAAACGAGTACAAGTTCTACTCATCCGAGAGAATTGAGAATAATTTGTATTAAAATTACGTCTCACCCAACATATAGAAATAACAATAGGCAGGGTATTTCAGTCCTAATAGGTGGTATCAAAGCTAGATTCAAGTTGGAGTCGGGCTAAAAATGGGTGTTCATCTTAGCGGGTTCAGTTCTAGCCACAACCTATTTGACGATAATGAAGATTTTTTGTGGAGAAATATTTTCAAAGAGGTTCTCTGTGTCGTGACATATATTTGATGGAGAAGATTTTGAAGAGGGGATATAGCTATTGAAGATTATGTGAAAAAAATGAAGCAAATTTATTTTGTCAGAAATTCAGGCCAAAAGGAAAATTTGTTGGGTAGTTGCCTTGAGTTTCTTACCATAAATATGTTTTCTTTTTCCTAAAAGAAAAACATAAAGTCTCCATATTTGTCTAGTTCTTTTCTTGTAGGAAAAAGTTTAGGACTCTATAAATAGAGACTCGTTCCTTCTAACTTAGTAGCTTTCACAATATAGTCCTAGTGGATTTAAGAGTTTTGTGTAGGGGAAGAATGTGTGAGACACAAGTGTTACGTTAACACTTGTGTGAACCTCTTTGTCTTCCGTGTGAATTGTGTGAGGTTATTCCTCTTTATATTTTGTACTCGCTTTAATATAGTGAATTGTTCATCTTCTCTTGTGGACGTATGTTGATTGATCGAACCACGTTGATGTTTGCACCTCTTGATATATTTCTCGTTTGTCTTCTTTAGGGGCGACTCAACGTAGTTGGGGCCTAAAGCGAAATTTCAATTCAAGGCCTAAAATATAAACAAACTTCGTATACACATTTATTCAAAATTTATTTCTATAAGCAATATGTTGACAAATATTGAATAAAGATAAGAGTTAGAACCATAAAATCTCATGAAGTTGATGACTTGGTAGACCCTATTTTAATATGTTTGTTGGGGTTTATTTTCCCTGATTTCTTACCATAGATAGGTTTTCCTTTTAGGAAAATGTTTTAATATTTTGAGTAGTCCTTTTCTTGTAGGAAAGGTTTAAGGACTCTATAAATATAGGTTTGTTCCTTCTAACTTAATCAGCATTCACAATGTAGTCCTAGGGTTTTGAGAGTTGCGGTTATGGGGGAGAATATTGTGTACCTCCTTGTATTTCGAGTGAATTCTTTGAGGTTGTTTCTCTCTATATTTTGTACTCTCAGATTTATAGTGGATTGCTCATCTCCTTTGTGGACGTAGGTTGATTGATCGAACCACGTTAAATCTGTCTCTTTTGGAATATTTCTCGTTTGTCTTCTTACTTATGGTCTTTCGAGGTTTGCTTTGCTAGCTTCCGCATTATACCTGCTTATTTCGGTCCTAACAAGTGGTATCAGAGCCATGGTTCAATGATGGAACCATGTTAGAGATGGATGTTCATCTTGACAGGTGTAGTTCTAGTCGCAACCTTTTTGACAGTAATGAAGATTTTGTTGGAGAAACTGTTTCAGAGAGGTTCTCTGTGTCGAAACGTAAATTTAATGGAGGAGATTATGGAGAAGAGATGCAAGATCCTAAAGATTATGTGAAGAAGGTGGACAAATTTATTTTGTCAGAAATTCAGGCCAATGTGGAGATTTGTTGGGGTTTATTTGCCCTGATTTCTTACCATAGATAGGTTTTCCTTTTAGGAAAATGTTTTAATATTTTGAGTAGTCCTTTTCTTGTAGAAAAGGTTTAAGGACTCTATAAATATAGGTCTGTTCCTTCTAACTTAATCAGCATTAACAATGTAGTCCTAGGGTTTTGAGAGTTGCGGTTATGGGGGAGAATATTGTGTACCTCCTTGTATTCTGAGTGAATTGTTTGAGGTTGTTTCTCTCTATATTTTGTACTCTCAGATTTATAGTGGATTGCTCATCTCCTTTGTGGACGTAGGTTGATTGACCGAACCACGTTAAATCTGTCTCTTTTGGAATATTTCTCGTTTGTCTTCTTACTCATGGTCTTTCGAGGTTTGCTTTGCTAGCTTCCGCATTACACCTGCTTATTTTGGTCCTAACAAGCCACAAAACAAGCGCCAAACAACGAGCAACAACAAATCAAGATTGCACCAAAACTAGAGAATTAAAGAAGAGATTTCACCCCAAAATGCGCTACTGTTCACACCCTAAAATCAAAAGCTACAGACCTCCAAATCCGATCTCCACCGTTGAATTGCAAGAACCAGATTCGGAGAACTTCCAGTTCAAATTTGAGAACGATCCAACGGTTAACGAAGCGGCAAACTCTGACTGAAGCGGACTGCCTGAACAGAAAATTTTCAGAAGCAAAAACGGGATTTTTCTCTTTTTCTCTCAATCTCTTAAACGAATCTCTCTTGATTTTTTTCTCTTGTGTTTCTGAAAATAAAACCAAATAAGCCTTATATATGCCACATAATATTTGGGTTATGGGCTAAAGTGGGTTGGTCCTAATAAGACTTTTATTTATCCACATAGGAAGGGAAAAAAAATTCCTAAACCCTACAATTCTCCCCCTCACAACTATGTGGAGGAGATCGTCATCCCGGCGATCATGCAACAATCCTCAAACTTCCCTCTTGGCAAAGCTTTAGTCATCATGTCAGAACCATTATCATTGGTATGGATCTTTTCAAGTTCAAGCAACTTAGAATCCAAGACATCTTGAATCCAATGATACCTCACATCAATGTGGTTAGACCGACCATGAAATGTAGAATTCTTGCCAAGATGAATAGCGCTTTGACTATCACAATAAAGCACATACCTCTCTTGAGCACAACCAAGTTCCCCCAAAAATCTCTTCATCTAGATCAACTCTTTGCAAGCTTCAACAACAACAATAAGTTCAGCCTCTGTAGTAGATAAAACAACACATTTTTGCAACCTAGATTGCCAAGACACAGCTCCCCCTGCAAAAGTAATCAAGTAGCCTGAAGTAGACTTACGAGTATCAACATCACCAGCCATGTCTGAATCAGTGTAACCACAAAGAATAGACTTCCCTGTACCAAAACACAAACTCAAACTAGAAGTGCCACAAAGATATCTCATAATCCACTTAACAACATTCCAATGCTCTCTTCCCGGATTAGAAAGAAAACGACTAACAATACTAACAACATGAGCAATATCTGGTCTTGTACACACCATTGCATACATCAAACTACCAACAGCTGAAGCATAAGGAACTTTCTTCATATCTTCTTTCTCACCGTCATTGGAAGGACAATGTCTAGTGCTCAATTTGAAGTGCATAGCTAAAGGTGTATTGACAACCTTAGCTTTGTCCATGTTGAATCTACGAAGTACTTTATGAATATACTTCTCTTGTGACAACCACAACTTCTTAGCATCTCTATCACGGACAATCTGCATGCCAAGAATCTGTCTTGCTGGTCCTCCTAAGTCTTTCATAGCAAAAGACTTATTCAACTCTTGCTTCAACTCTTTAATCCTGCAAGCATTATGACCAACAACAAGCATGTCATCAACAATAAAGACAAAACGAATAATAAAGTCACCATCAGAGTAATTTTTGCACAAAAACACAATGGTCTGAAGAAGTCTTCTTGAAGCCCTGCTGACTCATAAAAGAACCAAACTTCCTGTACCATTGCCTGGGAGCTTGTTTTAAGCCATACAAGCTCTTCTTCAATTTGCAAACATAATTCTCTTTTCCCTTGACTTCAAAATCTTCCGGCTGCTCCATATAAATTTCTTCATCTAAGTCACCATGGAGAAAAGCAGTTTTAACATCCATTTGTTTAAGTTCCAAGTTCAGACTTGCAACCAAGCCTAGAACCACACGGATGGATGGCATCTTTACAACTGGAGAGAATATCTCATCAAAATCAATCCATTTTTTCTGGCTAAAACCATTCACAACTAATCTAACCTTGTACCGTGGAACTGGATTACCATCTTCATGTTTCACCCGGAAAACTCACCTGTTTTTCAAAGCTTTTCGATCTTTAGGTAACATAACCAAATCGAAGGTATGATTATCATGTAGAGACTTCATTTCATCCTCCATAACATCAAATCACTTTTCTTTTTTTTTCACTTTCCATGGCCTCATCAAGACTCTCTGGTTCTCCCCCATCAGTCAAAAGTACATACTCATTAGAAGAATAATGAGATGAAGGTATTTTCTCTCTAGTAGATCTTCTGAGAGAACTCTCTGGAGCATCAATAATAGTTGGTTGCTGACCAACCACATCGTCTTGCACTGGAGCATCAGCGGCATACTGGTCATTCTGAATATAATCACCATCTTCAATATCAACTTGATTTTCATCATTTTGAAGATTCTCTCATAGTGGAATAGTCAAAGGCACTGGATCAACTTCAACTAGGCTGTCACTATTCTGAGAATCAACTTTCTCAACTTTGTCAAGATCTTCAATTGTTTGGTCTTCAAAGAACACAACATCATGGCTTCTAACAAGTTTCTTCTCAACTGGATCAAAGAAACGATAGCCAAATTCATCTTGACCATAACCAACAAAGATACATTGCCTAGTTTTAACATCTAACTTTGACCTTTCATCCTTAGGAACATGCACAAAGGCTTTACACCCAAAAACTTTAAGATGATCATAAGAAACATTCTTACCAGACCAAACTCTGTCAGGGACATCACCATTCAAAGCAACAGTAGGAGATAAATTGATAACATATGCAACAGTATTAAGTGTTTCTGCCCAAAAGGAATCTGGCAGCTTAGCATCTGAAAGCATACATTTAACTCTCTCAACAAGAGTTCTATTCATCCTCTCCGCCAAACCATTCAGCTGATGAGTCTTTGGAGGAGTTTTTTTTATGCCGAATACCCTGCTCTCTGCAATATCTATCAAAATGGCCAATATACTCACCACCATTATCAGAATGAATGCATTTCAATTTCTTCCCTGTTTGTCTCTCAATCAAGGCCTGAAAACTCTTGAACACATCAAGTGCCTGATCCTTGGACTTCAAAGAGAATACCCCAGAGTTTGTGTGAATAATCATCAATAAAAGTCACAAAATAAAGTGCACCACCATGAGACCTTACCTTAAAACGACCACACAAATCAGAATGTACCAACTCCAGCAAATTAAGCTTTCTTGAAGGCGGATGATTCTGAAAAGAACTCTTTTCTGTTTACCTGCTAAGCAATGAACACACTTGTTCAACTTTGCCAGTTTCACTCTAGAAAGCAAATTCTTCTTAGCCAAATTGTACATCCCCTTCTCGCTCATATGACTCAGTCTTCTATGCCATAACAATGATGAAGTATCATTCCCTACCAAATTCACTGAGCCTCTAAAAATGGAGCCCTGAAAAATATAAAAGTTAGACAACTTATCACCACACGCTACAACCATCGAACCTCTAGTAAGTTTCCACTGGCCAGCACCAATGGTATTAACATAACCCTCATCATCAAGGTATCCCACAGAAATAAAATTCAAGGGAACATCTGGAGCAGGTTTGACATTATTGAGAACTAGTTTGGAACCATTGTTACTTTCCAAACAAACTGTCCCAATACCAAGAACTGCAACCTCATGATTATTAGCAACAACAGCAACACGATTTTCATTGTCACCTTCTTTCTTTTGTTGTCTCATATCTCTCTTGTACTTAAAACAAAATTTCTTGATATGCCCATTCTTGTGGCAATAGTCACATGTAACATTCTTGTATTTAGACTTTGACTTACCTCTACTTTTATCTCCGTCATTCTGACCTCTGAACTTGTTTCTCCCCCTATCTTCAGTAACCAAAACATCGGAGTGTAAAGTAGAAGAAGTTGAGCGTTGATATCTTCTTCTCATCTCTTCATTCAAGACACCACTCTTAGCATATTCCATGGTCACAACACCACTGGGAGCAGAATTAGTCAGACAAACTCGAAGAGTTTCAAAAGAGCCTGGCAGAGTATTAAGAAGCCATAAGAAGTGATAGCATCCAAGGAAGCTCTACTCCATTGAAGGACAAAGATGAAACTTTAGAAATTCCAAGGAGGCCCATAACAAGATCTCAAACGAAGGAGTTCAATGATAAGCTCAATGGGCTTCAATCGCTGATCCAAATGTGTCTCATTGAGGAAGAAGAGCTCAAGCCCAAGGGAGAGGAATTGTCCAAATACTACATTTATTTGGTGGCACAATTTCAAGCCCAAGATGAGGAATTTTAAGGTCCAATGTCGTGCAAATAAGGTCAAGAAGAGTCCAAGAATCAGCCACAACAAGAGTTGCTTTTTGCCCAAGTTTTGAGAGAAGACTAGTCAAACTTTTCAAGATTGTCAAGATGCTTTTCCTAGTTGAGATTTACCTTATTTCTTTATTTATATATAGGTTATTAATATTTTCCTTAGTCTATTTATGGTCTCCTAAGTACCATTTAATGCTTTCCTAGAAGTACTAAATTTGTTCCTAGTTAGGTTACTTTATTTCATTTCTAGAGTAAGATTCCTTGTAATTGTCTTTTTAGGGTTTGCTGACCTTTTAGCTTCTTATAAGGGTTCTTGGACGTGCTTCCCCCTTCTCCTATATATAGGAGTCCTTTTCATTCATTAAAGACAATTTAGATGGATATTAATATTATTTGAGAGAGTTTTTTGAACCTTTGTGACTTGTTTTTTTGAGAATTTATCTTTAAACCTTTACTAGTTTCATAGTTTAAGGTATAAAGTAACTTCTTCTTGTGATATCTTTGGTTTCTTTCTTGGTATTCTTTAGAAGGTGATTAGTATCTACATACTAATTATTATCTTTAGTTACTCATAAAAGTGGTTAAGATCCGAATCTATCATTTTGATTCATTTTCTCAAGTAAAGGCGTTAGATTTTTTCCATAAATCTATACGTTGTTATTTGGATCTTTTCAAGGCCTTAGAACATCTAATCCTTGGAAATTCTTGGATCTTTCCTTCGAATTTTCCATATCTTTAGTTAGTTTTTTTTTGTTTCTTTTCTTTTGTGCATCTGCATTCTAATATTCAATTCTTTAATTATGATCTCCTTAACCTTGCTGTCTTTTTTTTTGTGTTTCCGCATTCTAATATTCAATTCTCTATTTGTGATCTCCTTTTACCTTGCTGTTATCAAGTGGTATCAGAGCGGTTCTATCAAGATTCCGTTCTTGATAAATCTTGGGATTTCTTCTTATATTAGAGCAAAAATAAAAAATAAAAAATTACTGTAGCGTGAACAAAAAAAAAAGAAAAAAAAAGAAAAAGAAAAAGAGAAGTTATAACTTGCTCTCTAAGAAATCTGATTACTTGTCCTCCAAGAAAGTTGATTACTTGATACCCAAGAAAGCTTATTACTTGCTATTCAAGAAATCTTATTACTTGCTCTCCAAGTTTTGCATTAATTTGTTTCCAAGCAAGAAGGTAGCAAGAAGAGGGGATTCTAGACTTTTAAGAATAAGAGGAATTTTATTTTTTTCTTGTTCTTATAATACTAAAATAAGTTCATTTTTATTCGTGTTTTGTTTCAACTAAATCCTACTTGTTCTAGGACTAGTTCTTTACTTTCTTTTTGTACCCCAAGATTCCTTACTTTTTTACTACGAACTTGATACACGTTTTGGTTTAATTATAAATCGTTGTTTCAACTCAATCCTACTTGTTCTAGGACTAGTTATTTACTTTCTTTTTGTACCCCAAGATTCCATACTTTATAGTACGAACTTGATACACGTTTTGGTTTAATTATAAATCTACAAAGTATTCTCGTTCAAAGGTTATTTTGAGTGGAAAAAGGCAAGTGTGGGTGAGTTTAAAAGAGGGTAAAAGCCATATTAAAAGTGTGATACTTGATCATTTATTTTTATTTTTTAGATGTCTAATTCAGGTGGTGATGAGGAAAGGGCTCGTTTAGAATTCGAGGTCAAAGAAAGGAACGACTTCACCCTTCAAGCTATGCACCAACAATTTGAGGGATGGACCCTTCAATTTCAAGAGATGAGTGATATGATTATCGAGAAGAATGACACCATAGCTGCAATTAGGAGGGAGAATGATGTTGTACCCCCAAATAATGTTAGACCCCAAGTTAGAAGGAATGTACCCCATATCCTTTTTGTAAATCCTGAATATGATAATGATGATTTTGATATTGAATTTAATTTAGAAAGAAGAGATAGGAGAGGACAAAGAGGTAGAGTAGAAGATGATAATATAAATAGTATAAAGATGAAGATGCCATCTTTCAAGGGGACAAGGGATCCAGACTTGTACCTTGATTGAGAGAGACGAGTTGAAGCCATCTTTGATTGCCATAACTACTCTGAGGGTAAGAAAGTTAAACTTGCTGTTGTTGAATTTTCTGATTATGCTGCTTCTTGGTGGAAAAAGCTTGCTAGGGACAGATTGCAAGAGGAGCTACCACCTATTGCTACGTGGGTAGAGATGAAGAGGGTAATGAGAAAGTAATTTATTCCATCATACTTCCAAAGAGATCTACAGTCTCGCCTTCAACACTTGAAGCAAGGATCCATATCGGTGGATGAGTACTTCAAAAACATGGATATGGCTATGATCCACGCTAACTGCATGGAGGAAGAAGAGGCTATAATAGCTAGATTTTTAAATGGTTTAAATACAGAAATAACTAATGTAGTAGAGATACAACAATATGTAACTTTAGATGAGTTAGTTGATTTGTCTGTAAAAGTTGAAAAACAAATTAAGAAAAAGTAGCAAAATAACTCATGGAGAAGTCAACCAAACACTATCTCTAAGAAGCCATGGTCAACTCAAGAGAGGAAAGCTTCTTCCAAACCTCAAGACGATAAAGGTAAAGTTCAAGTTGAGGAGGGAGGTAAAACCTTTAATCATAAATCTTCTAAACCTTCAAGTTCTATTCAATGTCACAAATGTCATGGAAGGGGGCATATGATGCATGAATGTCCAAGTAGAAGAAACATCCTACTTAGAGAGAATGGAGAATATGGGAGTGAAAAAAGGTGAAGGAGGGAGAAGGTGTAAGTGAGGAAGATGATTTGGAACTGCCTAATGATGGTATAATTGGGGTGGTTGGGAGAATTATGACTATCAATTTGGGTAGTGTTGATGAAGGGCAGAGAGAGAATTTGTTTCATACTAGGTGTTGGATAAAAGGGAAGACTTATTCTATGATTATTGATGGGGGAAGTTGTGCAAATGTGGTGAGTTCATACTTGGTGGATAAACTAGGAATTGCATGCATGAAGCGCTCTACCCCCATATAGGCTCCAATGGTTGAATGATTGTGGAGAAGTAAAAGTAAACAAACAATGTATGATTTCATTCAATGTTGGTAGGTATGAAGATGAAATTCTGTGTGATGTCGTTCCAATACAAGCATGTCATGTTTTACTTGGCCGACCTTGGCAGTATGATAGGGATACTACTTATCATGGGAGAAAGAATAGGTATAGTCTTCTGCATAATAGTAAGAAGTATACTATTGCACCATTATCTGCTTCTCAAGTGTTTGAAGATAAAAAAATATTGAGGGAAACAATGGAAAAACAAAAGGGAAAAGTGAAAAGTGAGCTTGAGGGAAAAGAAAAAGGCTAAGAGATAGAAAAATAGAGAGATGGCCGAGAGAAAGAGAGAAAGGGCAGCAATCTAAGTAAAGAGGTAAAAGAGGGTGTGAGTAAAAAAATAAAATGTTTTGGTGAGAGGAAAGAGGCTAAGGAAAAGAAAAATGAAAACCTTTATGTAAAAGCCAAAGAGTGTTTGAATGCTAGGAGAAAAGGGCTGCCCATAATACTACTTACTTATAAAGAAGTATTGATTAATTTTGAACAACTAACTCCTTCTTTGCCAAATAGTGTTTCTTCTTTTTTGCAGAATTTTGAAAATGTTTTTCCTGATGACACTCCAAAGGGATTGCCACCTTTGAGAGGGATTGAGCACCAAATAGACTTTGTGCCTGGGTCTTAACTTCCTAATAGGCCTGCCTATAGGAGCAATCCTGAAGAGACCAAAGAATTACAAAAGCAAGTTGAAGAATTGCTTGAAAATGGATTTGTTCGAGAGAGTATGACCCCATGCTCTGTTCCAATCCTATTGGTCCCCAAAAAGGATGGAGCATGGAAGATGTGTGTAGATTGTCGAGCCATCAACAAGATAACGGTAAAGTATCGTCATCCTATCCCTTGTCTTGATGACATGTTGGACCAACTGTATGGTTCCAAAATCTTTTCTAAAATTGATCTAAGAGTGGTTACAATCAGATTCGTATGAATCCTGGAGATAAATGGAAAACTGCTTTTAAGACCAAATATGGACTTTATGAGTAGTTAGTTATGCCCTTTGGCTTGACTAATGCACCAAGCACTTTTATGAGACTAAATGAATCATGTTTTTAAAGATTTCCATGGAAAATTTATTGTGGTGTATTTTGATGACATGTTGATCTTTTCTCAAAATCTGGATGAACACCTAGAGCACTTAAAACAAGTTTTGAAGTTCTTAGAAATCAGCGCTTATTTGCTAATCTCAAAAAGTGTACTTTCTGTGTGGATCGTGTTGTTTTCTTAGGGTTTGTGGTCAGTTCTAAGGGAGTTGAAGTAGATGATGAGAAAATCAAGGCAATAAAAGAATGGCCTAAACCTAATAGTGTAACTGAAGTTAGGAGTTTTCATGGACTTGCTAGTGTTTATAGGAGGTTTGTACGAGACTTTAGCACCATTGCTGCTCCTTTAACTGAAGTTATTAAAAAAAATAAGGTTTTTACATGGGGAAAGGAACAAGATTATGCATTTAACTTGCTGAAGGATAAATTGTGTTCTGCTCCTCTTTTGCAATTGCCTGATTTTTCTAAGTCTTATGAAGTTGAGTGTGATGCCTCTTGTAAGGGCATATGTGTAGTTTTGATGCAAGACTCCAAGCCAATTGCTTAATTTAGTAAAAAGCTAAGTGGAGCAACATTGAACTACTCAAGTTATGATAAGGAGCTATATGCCTTGGTAAGGGCGTTAGCTACATGGCAGCACTACTTGTGGCCTCGAGAATTCGTGGTCAAGACTGATCATGAGTCATTAAAATACTTGAAAAGCCAAGGTAAACTTAGTCGTAGGCATGCTAAATGGGTAGAATTTATTGAAACTTTTCCTTATGTAATTGCTTACAAACAAGGAAAGGAGAATGTGGTTGTTGATGCACTCTCAAGAAGGTATGTTTTGATCTCTACTCTTACTTCAAAGTTATTGGGTTTTGACCAAATCAAGTTTCTCTATGCTAATGATTCTGATTTTGGTGAGATTTTTTGCTGAATGTAAGTTAGGTCCTTTTGAGAAATTTACTCTTCAAGATGAATTTCTATTCAAAGAAAATAAATTATGTGTTTCTAATTGCTCGTTGCATGAACTATTTGTTAGGGAAGCACATTATGGAGGGCTAATGGGACATTTTGGTGTACCCAAAACACTGGAAATACTTTCTGAACATTTTTATTGGCCTAGCATGAGAAAGGATGTTGAAAAAGTGTGTTCTTATTGTCTTGAATGTAAACAGGCTAAGTCTAGAACATTGCCGCATGGTCTTTATACTCCTTTACCTATTTCTAATTGCCCTTGGATTGATATTTCTATGGATTTCATATTGGGGCTGCCAAGGACTAAGTATGGTAAGGATAGTATATTTGTGGTAGTAGATAGATTTTCTAAAATGGCTCGTTTTATCCCATGTAAAAAGACTAATGATGCATCTCATGTGGCTGACTTGTTTGTAAAGGAAGTGGTTAAATTGCATGGAATACCTAGAACTATTGTTAGTGATAGGGATGCCAAGTTCTTAAGTCACTTTTGGAGAATTCTTTGGGGAAAGTTGGGAACTAAATTGCTATTTTCTACATCTTGTCACCCACAAACGGACGGGCAAACGGAAGTGGTTAATAGAACTTTAGGGAACATGTTGAGGGCTATTTTGAAAGGAAAGTTGACTTCTTGGGAAGATTACTTACCTATTGTAGAATTTGCTTATAATAGGACCTTCCATTCTTCTACTGGTAAGACTCCTTTTGAAGTTGTATATGGATTCAACCCCCTTACCCCCCTTGATTTATTGCCTTTGCCTACTAATGATTTTGCTAAACTAATGATTTTGCTAATATTGATGGTAAAAAGAAGACTGATATGATGAAGAAAATTCATGAACAAACAAGGCTTGCAATTGAAAAGAAGAATAAGGAAGTTGCATTGCGAAGGAATAAGGGCAGAAAATATGTTGTTTTTAAACCTGGTGACTTGGTTTGGGTGCATATAAGAAAAGAAAGATTTCCTTCCAAAAGAAAGACCAAACTAGATCCTAGAGGAAGTGGGCCATACAAAGTCCTTGAAAGGATTGGAGACAATGCTTATAAACTTGATCTTCCTGGTGAGTTCCAAGTTAGAGCTACTTTTAATGTTTATGATCTTTTCCATTTTGATGCAGATTTGAATTCGAGGACGAATTCTCTTCAAGAAGAGGGGAATGATAGCATCCAAGGAAGCTCTACTCCATTGAAGGACAAGGATGAAGCTTTAGAAACTCCAAGGAGGCCCATAACAAGATCTCAAACCAAGGAGTTCAATGATAAGCTCAATGGGCTTCAATCGCTTATCCAAAGGTGTCTTATTGGGGAAGAAGAGCTCAAGCCCAAGGGAGAGGAATTGTCCAAATGCTACAATTATTTGGTGGCCCAAATTCAAGCCCAAGATGAGGAATTTTAAGGTCCAATTTCGTGCAAATAAGGTCAAGAAGAGTCCAAGAATCAGCCACAACAAGAGTTGCTTTCTGCCCAAGTTTTGAGAGAAGACTAGTCAAACTTTCCAAGATTGTCAAGATTCTTTTCCTAGTTGGGATTTACCTTAGTTATTTATTTATATATAGGTTATTAATATTTTCCTTAGTCTATTTATGGTCTCCTAAGTACCATTTAATGCTTTCCTAGAAGTACTAAATTTGTTCCTAGTTAGGTTACTTTATTTCCTTTCTAGAGTAGGATTCCTTGTAATTGTTTTTTTTAGGGTTTGGCTTCTTGGACGTTTTTCCCTTCTCCTATATATAGGAGTCCTTTTCATTCATTAAAGACAATTAAGATTGATATTAATAATATTTAAGAGAGTTCTTTGAACCTTTGTGACTTGTTCTTTGAGAATTTATCTTTAAACCTTTACTAGTTTCATAGTTTAAGGTATAAACCTAATTAGTATATTTTGCGAATGTTCGAAAATTGTCTCAAGAAGATTTTAGCTTTATTTAAATATTTGGTTATTTAGTCGTTTGTATTGTTAAATTAATTAGTTTATAATTAAGTTAATTATTTTATTTCGTTAAGATTAAGAAACTCGTTGATTAATTAATCTCAATTTGTCTTATTTAATTACTAGCTGAATATATCTTAACTAAATTAAATTGACTAAGTTTTTCTAATTCCTTTCCAACCGACCCTACCCCTATTTATTTATTTATTTTACAATTAATACCATACCCATACAATTACAATACATACTCTACTCCACCAGCAGCCCAAATAACCCAATAAAATAATAACAACACCAAGATACACCAACCGACCCCAAGCCCACTTTTTTTTTTTCCATTAGCCTACAATCATTCCCAGCCCACCGACATACAACATACAATTATAACAACTTACAACCAACAACACTAAACCCAAAACGCCCCAGCCCTTTTCTAAACCGACCCGGCCCACTTTTATTTTCCTCAAAAGAAACCCAGAATAGCATGCAAATTCCAGAAACAAATACACAGCAACAAACGACAGAGCAATGACAGACACACGACGATTTCGAACGGCACCAAATGGCGTCTTCTTCCTCGTCCAGTACTGTTCTTGTACAGTGCTTTCGGCTATAGCAGACTACTGTTTCGTCCTCGCCACCACAAGATTACTCCACGTCAGCACTCAAGGACGAGAGGTCGATCGAGTCCGTCCATCTCCCTTTCCTCTTTCGAAATAGGGCAAAAACTTCAAAAAAAAGTATGCCTCTCTTCAATGGTGAAAGGAATTTATGGAGTTTGAATTTCAAAATAGACCCTATTCCTATAAAATTTTATCGATTTCCCTCTCAATTTCGGCCCTAGTTTCTTTCTATAAAGGTTGCTCTCTTTTCATATGTCAAGGGGGGATTTTTTTTTTTTGGATTTTCACTTTAGCAGAAACAATTCAAAGAAAGGGCTTGAACATTAGTATTTAAAAAAGCTAGAAATACATTTTGGAGGTCGACGATACAATAAGTTTTTTTGGTGTTTGGGTTCAGTTGTCGGCTCAAATTCCTTGCCCGCTGTTCGCGTTCGAGGTATCGTGGTAGGAAGGTCAGCTCTTCGCTCGTCCTGTTTCCGTTCGCTGGACACAAGAAGGTAAACTCCGTTTTCAATCCCAACTCTTTAGTCAATGTACTGTTTCAATGATGTTGAGGTTGTTTACTGATTTATCTTTCTCCTTCCTTTCTCGACTGACTTTGTTTTACTCGATTCTTGGCTTATGTCGTAGCCTAGTGATTGAGTTAGAGTCGGCTTAAATGTGCTCTTGTAAGTGTTGTTGTCCGTATGAGTCTTAGAATTTCTCTTTCGAGTTAGCTATCATGTTAAAGGGTTCATTTTGTTCAAAGCAAATCTCTAATATATCTGTGATGCTGATGTTTGTTTCATGTTCGATTTCACTGTCTCTTGGTGTTCATTTTAAGACTATTTAACTATCATTATCTCGTATTCACTTACTAATTTCTCATTGAATATTCTTTTCTTTTTTTTGTATTCTGGACTATTAGCATATAAAGTTCCCTTTTCTTTACTGCTGTGAATGTTATTTCCCTTTCAAAAAAATATAAAATAAAATAAAATGAAGTTGGAGTCTTAGGGCTAGCTAATATGTAGCTCGTGTATCGTATATCTGCTTCTCGATGTGACTACAGTAGCGTTCATGTGTGTGTGTTTGTGACTTAAGTATGAGTAATTTCTAAAAATTGTCTTTGTTTAAGTACTCGCTGTACTAAATTTGTTAGTGTTGAAGTATGCCATTTTCTTTAAAGAGGTAGTATGTGAGATTTGCCTATCATGCTTTACTTTTAGCTTATTCCATCGGTCTCTCTAGCTTATACATATGTTAGTAACGCTTGTAGGTTTCCTGTTGGCTCACATTTACTTAATTTCCACAAAAGATATTGCTTATTATGGAATTTAGTAATTAAATGAGGTTTGCTTTTGATCGTCATAATGCCTTTTGCTAGCAGCCGTGTTAATTCATTAAGTTTAAATGTTCATCATGTTCTTTAGCCTTTTTATTTATTTATTTTCAGCTTTCTGTTTGGCCTTATGCAATTTCTCTTAATTACATGATAGTATATATATATATATCTCATTTCTTTCCCTACATAATGTAGCATATTCTTTTCTCTGTCCATTTTGGTTGAGTCGTATGCTAATTTTATCTCCTTTATGCATGTAAAATCTGCCCGAGTCCTCATGGACTCTATCCTCGCATTTTCTTGTTGGGCCACGGAGGTCCAATCCTTTTTCGAGTCATCCGGCCTATAAAAATCGACGAACAGGTCTCAAAGGTGGAAAAATGTGAAAGCGGAGAAGAATTGAAAAGATTGGGCCAAAGGCCCACTCTTTATATAAAAAGGATTGTATTTTATTTTTATTGGGCCTAATCCCATTTAGTCATTATGTTTATTATTTTGTAAGAGTTTAGGACAGGTGAAAAATTGGGCCTAAGGCCCAAAGAAAAATATTTATTTACATTAGTTTAGGACAGGTACAAGTGATTCATATGGGCCAAAGGCCCAAAATGAAATGGGCCCAAATACTGGCCCAAGCGGACAGAAAAACCAGATTTGGGTCCAAATCTCTTTCCCTCCTTTCTTTGTTGTGTTTGTTTACTCGTTATTATATGCTATTAATCTTAAGGTTTTAAAATTTCCAATTCCCTAAAAGACACCTATTCTGAATTAATCACTTAACTAAATTTACTTGCCTTAACAAATAAATAAATAAGTTTACAAAATATTTTGCTTAGATAATACTTCAATATTTTCCTTTTCTCCCTTAAAATGGTCTTAACTAACAAAGTACAAAAGATGTTAAAGTGGGTAAAATAATATATTTTTAAAATATTATACTTTTAATCATAAATAATCAATTTTTTTCTCATAAAATTTTTAACACATAATTTATTCTTAATAAAAATTTGGGGTCCCCCAAAAGGCATAAGCCTTATTTTACAAAGCATAGAGCCGCCCCTAGTCTTCTTATTCATGGTCTTTTGATAAATCTTTTCTAATAAATGTTTGCTCCCATGCAAAGGTGTGGATACATATCATCTATGAAATGACAAAAATTAAGTCTAGGGGGGACCTTTAAATTTCAGTTTCTCAACTTGTTGAATTGAGTATTTAGCTTTGGGACATATTTTTAATATGCAATGTTCACATCAACTTAGCTATCAAAATTAGAAGTTGGTACACTACTATTTTTTCCACGGCGCATGGCTTGACTCTTCTAATACTCACGTCCACAATGTTGTCATTTTTTCTTCATATTACGAGTTCGAATGGTGGAGATAATCAATAAATTAAAGTAATAGATCGTATATAACTGTATATCACATTTTTGAGATGAAACCCTTCCTCAAACCCAACAAATGTAGAATATTTGTGTTCCGAACTGTATTTTTTTTTTTTTTTTTTTAGGGAAAAATATCCAAGGAGATTTCATTTTTTAATATGTTAACTGAGCAACGTGGCAAGATAAAAAAATTAAAAAAATAATTCTGGTGATGTAGTTATATCAACAAATACAATACTTCAAAGTTTTTAATTGCAATATACGATTGACACGTTAAACAAAAGGTATGAAATCTATCAAAAAGGAATTCTTAAAAAAAAAAGGATACACGTAATATATTAGACAAATACCACGCATATGGAAATGAAATTAGAAAATAAAAGACTTTATAGGACAATATTACAAATCCATGACATGATAAACACGCTTTTAATTTCGCTGGTAACATATCTTAAGAGACAAATTTGTGGTGTATATATAATAGTACTGTCATAAGTTTGAATCGCAATAAATGTGATATCATTAAATAGTTTCTCAATACATTTATGAATAAAACCTCGGAAAGAGATATCGAGTCTCTAAAGGAGATGTATATTACGTATGATGGAGGACGGATCGATGAGGAAATCATGTTGAACCTAACATTTGGACTTTGTCGTTTACCGTCGGCTGATACCTCAACGACTTCTCTTTTGGGGATTTAAAACCATTGAAAAGTATATAATTGTGGATATTCTTTTTTTTTTTTTTGGTCCTAATATGTGGATATTCATTTATAACATGTTAGCTTTTTGTTTGACATTTTCAACCAACTTCATTTAAAACGCCAAATAATGTGTGAGCAACATTTTCAAATTCACCATTGATAATTGGGGATGAATAAAGTTATTTTAAAAAAAAAAAAAAAAAATAGAAATTTCAAATTTGGAATTTAAATGTGAAATAAATATGAGAAGGAGCCTTTCTCCTTTAAATAGGCGTCACACCAATCCAAATTAATTAGAATTTCAATACGAATATCAAATAAAATAAAATAAAAATTTGAAGTCATGGAAGAAGAATACAATACACTTTTTTTTTTTTGTAATTTGTGTTATTACCAAACAAAACTAACCAGCGTAATTATCTCTTAATCATGACTATATAACATGTCAAACAATATATTTTTTGATAAAGTTTTTTGTGAATCGATATGGAGATACATATTAGATTCAAATTAGTCTAACTTCTAGATGGGCAGAGTTGAATCAAAATTGGTTGAATTAATAAATAGTCAAATTCATTAACCACACTAAGCTTAAACAAGTTATTAACTCATAATATTTATGAGTTAATTTTGTCATCCTATGTCACACGTCCTCTATTCCCCTATGACCACGCTAACGTACAGGAGCGTTAGAAGAATTAATTGTAAACCCCAACTAGAAGAAGAATTATGCCAAATTTTTAATTCTTTTTGTTTCAATTTTGCCTGCACAAAATTATAATATTTTTCTTGAACGACGACCCTAATGATTTTCAGTATATATATATTTTCTCTACAAAGATTCTTTTTTAAAAAAATAAAAAAAATAAAAAAACTTTAATCATTATAAAACACCCATTCATATTGTTTTCAAAAAAGCCTTATAAATATAGGCAGCGTGCACTAGTAGATGTACTTATTAATATTTTTCTTGAAGAAAGATCAATTATATACATATAAAATAAAATTAGGTATATACTTTGGTTAATTTCCTCTTATATCAAATTAGAATATTAATTAATCGTATTAAATTAAGGTCAAAATTGTTGATAAGATTATAATTATTAATTCGTACAAACGTCCCAACGCATGACTCGCGGACCAACCATGGAAATGTCAAAGTAGTACAATGATATATATATATACTTTAGAAATGAAGGAACAAAAAATAAAATAGTACAAATGAATAAATTTATGGACCCATCGCGAGAATGACATAGACGAATCAAATTATTAAAGAATGTGATAGGATGATTGAGATTTGACTATCCTTAAAAAGTCTGAAGTTCGAGCCTTTGAGAATTAAGAAATTATTAGCGAGGAATGATCGATATTGAAGAATTAACCGAATGAGATGAAGAAAATAATGATCTCCTTATATATGATCTTGAACTAATTTTTGGATAGAATTATGCCAAATATTATTTATTTACATGATACCACTGTCAAACCCCTTCCAGTTCTTGTTTCTGATGTTGAACCCTCACATTGAACAGTTTGCGCTTTAAACAGTCTTGATCATGAGATAGGTTGTAGAAGTGTTTCACCCTAGATGAAAAAAAAATGATAGTCTCCTTGTATAATCTTAGAAATTAAAATTCTCCCTTTTGAGCTAATTTATTAGAGTTCTTTTAACGATCGATTTCCTTTTAATGGAATATGGACAGTAAAATCAGAATTAATTGAACCATTAAGTATAACTAAATATCATATGACTACTCAAAAGAGTATAAAATTTTTACGACACACAACAACTCAACAAAGTCCAGAACAAAAAAATAACTTTAATCTTTATTTATTTATTTACATTTTTTTTAACTAATATAACCATTGGTATACACTTGAGTATAAATCAAGGCGACTATAATATATTATAATTAGGATTCGAAATATCTATAGTTGACTGGCTAAAAATATTTAAAATAAGATATATTATAAGGTACTTAAACAAAATGCTAAATTAAACACTAATCAATAACTTAGATAAAAATTATATCTATTCCGCTACCACATATCAGATTGTATTGATAGCGTAATTTTTTTAACACGATTAGAAATTATATATATTATGAATCATAATATAATATACTAACTTAATATTCACGGGAACATTAAGACAAGAAAAAAAGGACACGTCACTGTTTTACAGCCTGGAAAGGAGGAAACTCGACAAAGACCAAAATATATTGAGTTATTTTGATAGAAAAATAAACACGTCACAACTGAGAATTAATTCTTGGTAATCTTTTAGTTTTATCAATTTTTAAATTAGAAGTATTTTAAAAAGGTATAATGTGATTTTAACTTAGAAGTTAGAACATTTTAAACGAGAAATTTAGTCCTAATTAAATGATGAAATTCCAGAAAAATATGAAAGTGGTCACTGGTCACTATATTGAGGGGTGGAGAGACAAGACATGATTGCGGCCTAGGAGAAAAGTATTTTCTTACTTTCACTCTTCATCTCATAGATGTGATGTGATTTCTTCACCTTCAGAAGTCTCGAATTCGTCCCTTAAAATAATAATCCATTTGTCTCAATTTAGGTGATATTTTTCGTTTTTTGAGCGTCAAACCGTTTAAGTTTGACCGGAAATTTGCGCATGAAATCTTCAAATATTTTGACATAAACTACGTAAAAAGTACTATAAGTCACAATAATTAACAATTCAAAAAAGATATATGAAAAATTTACGGTCGAAAATAGACTTATTTGAATCTTGAAATCTGAAAAGTGTCACATAAATTAAGATGGAGGGAATAATTTATTTTTCTTTGATAAAATTCACTTTTTCTCTGATTGCAACTCAAATTCAAATTAGTGGGGTCAGTGATTTCTTATACCACATGGGTATACAAAAGAAAAAAACAATAATATTTTATATTAATCAAGATAGGGTGGAACATTCGTTCTTAATTAAAGATCTCGAACACTAAAAATCTCTGATGAAATTTGGCTCATCCAAAGCTTTTCCAATAGTCATTCCATTGAGAATCCCACATTTCCAACATGCATCCGTTGGAAATTCATGTGTTCATAGTAATAATATAAAATATGGATAAAAATCTTTGATAGGCAACGTTTTCTTCTTTAATGAGCTTCAGAATAATCGAATTGATGAATTTTGAACACCAAATTAAATAACTATACACATATAGTGAGTGACATGAAAACAAAATAGCAGCAATTTTTATATACAAACAAGTAGAAGAATTATTCTAAGATGAATTAAGTACTCATCAAAAGTTCATCTAACAATTCAGCACCCAAATCTTCAAAAACAAAAACATTATTTTCCCTTTTTCTCTTCTTCCTATTTCTCTTATGTTTAACACATCTCATTTTATTTGTTGCCTTTAAAACAGCAGCTGGTGAAATTCCATCTTCACAAATATACTTAATATTTTCAAGTGATTCTCTTACTTTATCCATTGGAAAATTTAAAAGTGCCAATGGACCTCTCATTGTAAGTGCAGCTTGATCATACGCTAAAGCAGCTTCTTCGCCAGTATTAAATGTTCCTAACCAAACTCTAATTCCATTTCTTGTTGAGTCTCTTATTTCTGCTGCATATTTCCCCCATGGTCTCTTTCTAACTCCTATGTAGTGTTTTTTCTCTTCTAGTTTGGTGGAGTTATTGTTATCATGATGAGATGTGACCTCTTCGATGTCATGATGATTATTGCTTTCTTTAGAGGAATTAGTGTCTTCTGAGTATGAAAAACTTCTTGGCAGTTGATGATCATTGTCCTTTTGGTTGGAGGAGGCAACTTCCCATGTGTAACTTCCTTTCGAGGTTGAGAATGAAGAACTTTTTGATAGATAATGATCGTTGTTTTGGTCAATGTAGTCAACTTTCAATGGATAACATTTTTTCGAGGAGTTATTTTCTGAGAATGAAGAACTTCTTGGTAGATAATGATCGTTGTTCTGGTCGATGGAGTCAACATCCCATGGATAATTAGTCATATATTCATCTAAGAAATGTTGATCATTCCATGGTAATGGTGATTGATCTTGGAAGAAATTGAAATTTGGATATTGAATTTTAGGGGATGAAAATTCCATTTCTATTATAAGGAATTGGATAAATATTTTTCATGACATTTTTGTTGGTGTTTGGGATGTCAAGAGTCTAAAAAACTCTTGGATAACTAAGATTTATATAGAAGGTACATTGGATGAGGAAGGGGAGGTCATACGAATATGTTAATTGTTGTAAGAACTTATTTATTGATGGACAATTATTATATGTGGACATGACAATTTCAAAATTGTTCGAAGACTTTTCCCACTTCCTATCTTGACTTGACTTGATCCAAAACACCTCAAGTCTTCCTCATAAAGAATCAATAATTATAATGAAATTTTTTGATAAAAGAAGTGTCATATTCATCCTATTGCAAAAGCATAAAAATTTAGATTTAACTTCAAACATGTCAACAATGTAAATATTCTTCTACAACAAATAATAACAGTAACTGTAACAATAATAATAATAATAATATTTTTCGTATAATTTTACGAGGGACTTTTGAAAGACCGGTGAGTATACAACTTTATTCTTATTTTATAAAAATAGAGAAAAAAATACAATAAACCCTCGACTCAGGTATAAGTATTCTTGTAGAATTAATATCATTTTTTAACCTATAACTTATTTATGTTCATCAAGAAATTCACGTAACTAGGAGTAATAAATAACCTGATCGGATAAATAGTCAATATATATCAAATTTTAAATTCTAAAAAAAAAGTATAGGGTAGGGGGCAGATGTAAACCCAAGGAGAAGCAATACACCTAATTGGCAAGAATTTAGTGTATGATTGTACTAAATTGACATATTGTCCAAGTGGCAACATTTAAATGTTCATATTTTAAGATAAAAAACTCATGAAATATCTAGAATGTAGGGTTTAATAATTTATGTATCGATATCTATATCAAATTAATTAATATATGATACTTGTCTTCACATATATTAATATATTTTGGCAAAAATATTAAGTGCTGTTAAGTTTTTACGCTTTATTAGTTAAAAAAATATGCCAAAACAAAAATGTCTCTTTCATTCTATTGGAGATATTTGAAGCAAATCGAGAGTGTTTTTCTATGCAAGTAAATTAAGCTACTGCCACCTTGCACGAAAAAAAGAGAGACTACCTATGGTCAAGTGAATACGATGATTTTGATTTAAATATTGTATTTATATATAAAAAAATTTATTATTACATAAATAAAAAAATTACTTCAAACTCAATTATTAACACCTTATTACTCTCCTAAAATTAAAACCTATAAAATTTAGATTCAGAATTGGTTTTTCTCCTATACATAAAGTTTCTTAGAGTTTTTTTTTTTTTGTATAAATCTTAGGAATCACATAGTTTTAATATGAAATTACAAGTTATCCCTATTTAGTTTGTAATTACACTAATTCCTGAAAAAGTAAAACAAATCGGATACATAAAAACTAGCTCGGATACATTATAAAATAATTTAGAATTAGGAGAAAAAAGGGATTTTAGAGGTTTTTAGAAATAGAAGGGAATATTAGAAATAAGG